>NC_134458.1:189333145-189580645 GCF_047948215.1 Lycorma delicatula | reverse complement strand
CACACATCCGCAAGCTGAGAGAGAGAGAGAGAGTGAGAATGCGAGAAAGTTTGATAGAGAGACATTACCGATAGGGAGACATTGACAATTGACAATTTACTGTACATATACATTATCTCACACACACGCGCACACACACACACACACACACACACACACACATCCGCAAGCAGAGAGAGAGAGAGAATGCGAGAAAGTGTGATAGAGAGACATTACCGATAGAGGGACTTTGACAATTGACAATTTACTGTACATATACATTATCACACACACACACGCACGCACACACACACACACACACACACACACACACACACACACACACACACACACACACATCCGCAAGCAGAGAGAGAGAGAGAGAATGCGAGAAAGTGAAAATAATGCGAGAAAAAAAATAAATAACGGTGCAAAAAACGAAAGAAGTCTGTTAATTTTCGACTACATTGGCAATTTTGTGACGTAATTTGTTTTTATTAAATAGTATTTTAATACATGTAAAAGTAAAAAAATCGTTTTGAAATTGGTTCCTTATTTTATTTTAAATTCAAATATATATTTTAAAGCGATTATATATTAAAGATTACTAAGTTACGGCAGTAGGGATTCATTAGAACAATTAAACAACTGTAATACAATTGACCAATCAGAGACACAGAAAAGTAATTAACTTGTTTTTCAATTCTTATAACAAAGTTGTTTGTCTCTTGTCTTTTAACGTTGGACGGATAAGATATGTCACGAGGTAGTCGCTCGGGTCTGTAACGAAACTCTCCGATATGATTGACCAATCAGAAACGCAGTACGGTAATTAACTTGTTTTTCAATATCTTGTAACCTCATACGAAGTAAGACATCTCTCAGTTCGTCGTTGACCGTTACTGAGTGCATATCGTTTATGTGGTAACTATGAACAATCTTCTAGAAAGGTAAACCACATAATTTAGGACATTATTTTAAAGTGAGGAACATTTATTTTATTGCATACAACATAGTTTTATTTTTTTTAATGTATCGGTTTTAAATTAAACATTTTTTTCTTTATTACAGTTTAATGAAAATTAACATTTAACGTAGCTTTTTTAAAGCACGTTGCCACAGTTTATATCTACTTTGCATGAAATTTTGTTTTTTAATGATCTTTTTTTAGTTTAAAATCTATTCTAGATAAATAATAATCTTCCATTTTACAAAATTTGGTTTATTCAAAAAAAAGGGGGTGATGTAATCTTTTTTGAAATGGATACATCAACGTGGCAAAATTTTTGTAAAACTAATTACCGATGAATTTTATGTAGGAACTAAAATGAATTTTATTCAAGAAAATGCTATAAAATGTATTAATATTTTTAATAATTTTATAGGAATTGCCTAATTTTTATATTACATCTGGATAGATTACTTGTATAAATAGTTAAGTGTAATCTATATGTACTGAATAGACAAGTTTTTTCTTGCGCTTGGCTACCTTTAATGTCTACTAAAAATAAGTACAAATACCTTAGTACAATGAATATCTTGCAGGAACTATCAAATTTTATAGTTTTATGTATCAAATACTTTAATTATTATTGCTGAAACTGGAAATATTTTTTAGAAACTATATTAAAAGAACAGTTTGTATTTTGAATTAGGAAAATAACAATGTGCAGTTTTATATCATATTTAAAATACACTTATTCCTTTTTAGTTTTTCAGATCATAATAATTGTGTTGTCTCCCCGCTAGAACAATCAGAATCTTCTTTCATACAAAATCATTGAACTAAATCTTTTTGGAGATCCACACATTTTCACATCTACGATGTTCAATTTATTTTTTCTGTAATTCTCTAGAAAATTCAAGAAATAAAAGCCCCAATTATCACTTGTACAAATATTTTCCATTATTACATAGGTATTCTTCATTTATTTCTCAAGAGTTTATAATAATAAGAAATTATCTTTTATCTTAATTAAAATTTATTTTTGTTTCCCATATTTCTAAATTTTTCCTGGACGTCAGTTGTAGTTAACTGCATTCATTTCTGGGTCTCTCGATTGTAACCTGAAAAAGAAATCTTTTGTAAAGCTATTTTATTGTGTAATCAACCAAACCTGTTTTAGCTAAATTTATTTTAATTTTTTTCAGCTCACTAATAAATAAAAACAGAATATTCAAATCCAAATAATACTTGTTCTAATCCATTTTCATTTGATCCATTACCATTTGTAGTGAATTGCCAACCGGCACTCAAATTTCTGAATACTGTAATACAATCAAAAAAGTTTAATCTTATTTTTTAATTATTTTCAAGCAGGTGCAAATTTTTTATTTATTCTGATTATACAGATGACTAGGTAGAAAGAAAAAATAAGGGCATAATTTTTTAATTACTCATTTTTCTTCTAAGTGAATTTTATTCTACGCTTTAATATATTTTTTATGTAATTCTTAACTTTGTTAGGTTAGATACTTTAGCGGTTAAGGTACTGATGTCATATATCTCTTTTGTCACCACATTCATATAAAAAAGTTAGCGAATTATTCAAAATAATTTCTTCATTGAAATCATTTACAATTTTTTACTCTGCTTTTTCTTTCAGTTACAATTATTTTACTGAATTTATGTATAGCCATTTGTAAAACTTCATACAGGAAGAAAAATACAATCCCAGTTTATATTCCTACATTTAAGAAAATAGTCAAATGATCATATACTGTAAAGGTTCCATTTATTTTCATAATAACAAGTAGTACACTATAATCTTGTTCTTTATGTGAATTCTCTGTTTTTTAATGAAATGCAAACAATACAATTTTTTCAAAAATATTAATAAGCATTAGTTTCCTAACCTTTTAATTAAATATTTAAATTTAACCTCTTTGGAGAGAGATAATTGTTTTACTATGTATATTTCTTATACAAATTATGTTTACACGGTTTTGTTGGCTCAAACAGTAATTTTAATAATATACATAAAATAATTAGGTAGCTTGTAATTGCATGTACTTGTAGTGTAGCTAGTAATTTCATGTAGCTTGTAATTGCATGTTCTTTTTATGTAGCTTAAAAATATAACTGTTTTATCATAAAAAATAGTTTTACTAACATTGACTAACATTAATTACACTAATTAATTTAAGTTTAGTTGATGGGTATTTTATGTATATCATTCATTCTGCTGTATTTGAGTTGAATATCTAAATTTAAATGTAATATAAATCGATTATCAATTATTAAATTATAACTGGGTCTTCAAAGAGGTTAAATTATAATTGATTTTATTGAAGAAGTTATATAAACCACGTAACAGGCTTTTTATACAATTTTTCCAGTATTCTTTAAATTAATTATTTTTACAGCAATTTTTTTGTAAATAAGGAGAAATTTGTGATTTGCTAATTCATAGTATTGGCTTTGTTCAATCGTATTTGATCTGTTTATGTAAAACATCCTTGCATCTTATTTTCTTTGTGGATTCACTTTTATTTTATAATTATCCTAAGTAATTTCTTAAATAAATAACCATATTTAACAAAACAATTAATTCTAAAATGACCCTTTGATTATCTACATATAAACAAATTTAAGAATACAAATCAGATTTTTTGGCATTCGTTTAAAAAACTTTTCACCCTAACCATCTAATGTTAAATAAAACTATTTTTGACACCATCAAACATTATTTGAAAGTATACTGGACTTCTACAGAGAACCATCAAGGAACTATTACAGTATATCCATCAGGAATCATTTTAGTTCTATTTAAAAGGCCTATCACTATTACCGTTGACATTTTTACAACCTAAAAATACACTACATTAAATCTTTTATATGAGCAAATTTATATATATATAAACCTCCTGGTTTTAGTCTTCTAGAATGTATGCCATATCTTGCCTGGTGGTTATCCACTGAAATTATTAGTTTATTTCTATAAATGTATATTTTTTATAAACAATTTTCCAAAACCATGTAAAACTGAAATCGAGCACATTCTCTTTCTTATACGGGATTAGAATTTGTAATTTAATTGGTACCTGTCACCTGCTATTAATCATTCTGCACCTCCCACTGTTCACATATAGAATTTATTTGTAATTATATTTCATATTGTTGATCAAAAAAGACCTCCTTTTTGATTACTGAATAATAAAATTTAATTTTTTTCTATAATCCTACAGATACAGGTAACTTCAATATTACATTTAGTATTTGCATTATTACCCCCTTTTCACTTGCATTGTCATTAATCGTAACTTGATTCCATTTGCTATTCATTAGCAACTTTACCTTTTTTTCAATAATATAAATTATAGACTTCCAACCAGGATTGGCAATATTATGCTGTGAAAATGCATTCTTAGAGAATCTTAAATGGGATAATCAAGAGGTCTGGATAGTAATGCATACACCTGCACAGGTACAAAAGGGAAAAAAAGAAATATGAAAAATACAAGTAAATTCATTATGATTAAAGACTCTCTGAGTAATTGATTTCTTCTATTTTTAATATTGAAAATAATAGAAAAATCCCTTAAGTTATATTTCTTCAAATCGATAACATTTTTCCGTTGACATTATGAAACAAACATCTTCTGGTTAATATTTCCCTAGTTCAGTCTTCTAATTCGGTTTCATTTTAAGAAATACAGTTTCAAATTATTTAACTGTAACAACACACAGATTAGAGTGTATATACAGACAGAAAATTTGATATGTCATATAGTTCAGGGTGTATTATTTTAAATTTTTGATCAACTTAGCAATACTGATATGCTCTGAAACACTTCAGGATGTATTGTTTTAAATTTTTGGTCAACTTAGCAAGTCTGATATGCTCTGAAACAGTTCAGGGTGTATTGTTTTAAATTTTTTATCAACTTAGCAAGTCTGATATGCTCTGAAACATTTCGGGGTGTATTGTTATAAATTTTTGGTCAACTTAGCAAGTCTGATATGCTCTGAAACAGTTCAGGGTGTATTGTTTTAAATTTTTGATCAACTTAGCAAGTCTGATATGCTGTGAAACACTTCAGGGTGTATTGTTATAAATTGTATATCAACTTAGCAAGTCTGATATGCTCTGAAACAGTTCAGGGTGTATTGTTTTAAATTTTTGATCAACTTAGCAAGTCTGATATGCTGTGAAACACTTCAGGGTGTATTGTTATAAATTGTATATCAACTTAGCAAGTCTGATATGCTCTGAAACACTTCAGGGTGTATTGTTTTAAATTTTTGGTCAACTTAGCAAGTCTGATATGCTCTGAAACAGTTCAGGGTGTATTGTTTTAAATTTTTTATCAACTTAGCAAGTCTGATATGCTCTGAAACATTTCGGGGTGTATTGTTATAAATTTTTGATCAACTTAGCAAGTCTGATATGCTCTGAAACACTTCAGGGTGTATTGTTATAAATTGTTTATCAACTTAGCAAGTCTGATATGCTCTGAAACACTTCAGGGTGTATTGTTTTAAATTTTTGATCAACTTAGCAAGTCTGATATGCTCTGAAACAGTTCAGGGTGTATTGTTTTAAATTTTTGGTCAACTTAGCAAGTCTGATATGCTCTGAAACAGTTCAGGGTGTATTGTTTTAAATTTTTGATCAACTTAGCAAGTCTGATATGCTCTGAAACACTTCAGGGTGTATTGTTTTAAATTTTTGGTCAACTTAGCAAGTCTGATATGCTCTGAAACAGTTCAGGGTGTATTGTTTTAAATTTTTGGTCAACTTAGCAAGTCTGATATGCTCTGAAACAGTTCAGGGTGTATTGTTATAAATTGTTTATCAACTTAGCAAGTCTGATATGTTCTGGAACAGTTCAGGGTGTATTGTTTTAAATTTTTGATCAACTTAGCAAGTCTGATATGTTCTGGAACAGTTCAGGGTGTATTGTTTTAAATTTTTGATCAACTTAGCAAGTCTGATATGCTCTGAAACATTTCAGGGTGTATGGTTTTAAATTTTTGATCAACTTAGCAAGTCTGATATGCTCTGAAACAGTTCAGGGTGTATTGTTTTAAATTTTTGGTCAACTTAGCAAGTCTGATATGCTCTGAAACAGTTCAGGGTGTATTGTTTTAAATTTTTGATCAACTTAGCAAGTCTGATATGCTCTGAAACACTTCAGGGTGTATTGTTATAAATTGTTTATCAACTTAGCAAGTCTGATATGCTCTGAAACAGTTCAGGGTGTATTGTTTTAAATTTTTGATCAGCTTAGCAAGTCTGATATGCTCTGAAACACTTCAGGGTGTATTGTTATAAATTGTTTATCAACTTAGCAAGTCTGATATGCTCTGAAACAGTTCAGGGTGTATTGTTTTAAATTTTTGATCAACTTAGCTAGTCTGATATGCTCTGAAACACTTCAGGGTGTATTGTTTTAAATTTTTGGTCAACTTAGCAAGTCTGATATGCTCTGAAACAGTTCAGGGTGTATTGTTTTAAATTTTTTATCAACTTAGCAAGTCTGATATGCTCTGAAACATTTCGGGGTGTATTGTTATAAATTTTTGATCAACTTAGCAAGTCTGATATGCTCTGAAACACTTCAGGGTGTATTGTTATAAATTGTTTATCAACTTAGCAAGTCTGATATGCTCTGAAACACTTCAGGGTGTATTGTTATAAATTGTTTATCAACTTAGCAAGTCTGATATGCTCTGAAACAGTTCAGGGTGTATTGTTTTAAATTTTTGATCAACTTAGCAAGTCTGATATGCTCTGAAACAGTTCAGGGTGTATTGTTTTAAATTTTTGATCAACTTAGCAAGTCTGATATGCTCTGAAACACTTCAGGGTGTATTGTTTTAAATTTTTGATCAACTTAGCAAGTCTGATATGCTCTGAAACACTTCAGGGTGTATTGTTATAAATTGTTTATCAACTTAGCAAGTCTGATATGCTCTGAAACAGTTCAGGGTGTATTGTTTTAAATTTTTGATCAACTTAGCAAGTCTGATATGCTCTGAAACACTTCAGGGTGTATTGTTTTAAATTTTTGGTCAACTTAGCAAGTCTGATATGCTCTGAAACAGTTCAGGGTGTATTGTTTTAAATTTTTGATCAACTTAGCAAGTCTGATATGCTCTGAAACACTTCAGGGTGTATTGTTTTAAATTTTATGTCAACTTAGCAAGTCTGATATGCTCTGAAACAGTTCAGGGTGTATTGTTTTAAATTTTTGATCAACTTAGCAAGTCTGATATGCTCTGAAACAGTTCAGGGTGTATTGTTTTAAATTTTTGATCAACTTAGCAAGTCTGATATGCTCTGAAACACTTCAGGGTGTATTGTTATAAATTGTTTATCAACTTAGCAAGTCTGATATGCTCTGAAACACTTCAGGGTGTATGGTTTTAAATTTTTGATCAACTTAGCAAGTCTGATATGCTCTGAAACAGTTCAGGGTGTATTATTTTAGATTGTTGCTTCACACGAAGCAAATCTTATATGCTGTGACAGTTCAGGGTATATTATTTCAACGTTTTCTTTAACGGGTAGGAGATTCAATGTGCTCTTGCACAGTTCCGGGTGTATTATTCGCATTTTAGCTTATCAGTTACCTAATATGATACACAATTATTTTTAATTATAATTCTTGATTACATATTGACATTGTAAATATCTATGTTGTATGCAATGAATAGTTTTCGCATGTGCCGGGTACATAAAGCATTCGCGCCGCGTCAACCGTACTTCATCATCCCGATATCGTTCATCGGGTTCGGTTGGGGGGTGCTGTGTATATAAATGTGTCTATATATTGGGGGGTGATATATAAATATGTTAATGTTAGAAATAGTTATTCATATAATTCATAATATTTAGTTATTCTATGTTTATTATGTTTCTTTGTCTTTTCAGCTCATCACTTCACTACCAGTGGCTGAAGTCCTCCTTAACTCAATTTAAATTCATAAAAAATTCAGTTTTATAATTAAAATTTTTATTTTAATTTTAAATTTAATCGCATAAAAATTCCTTTTTTAGTTTAAATTGCTTTATAAATTTTTATTTGAAATATTAATGAGTGGGTTTTTAAAATTACCTTTTTTGTAAATTATTTAAATTTTGTTCATTTCATTGACAAAATTAATCATTTAAATAAGTTCAAGAAATTAAAAAAATAAGTAAATATATAGAGGCAATTTCTTAATAAAATCAGCTTTTAAATCTCGTTCATGTAGGATATAATGTTTATTTTTAATTTTTTTTTTATTTGATATATATTATATTACATAAGCTTTTTCTTAAATTTTTTTTTGGTAGGTGTTAATCAAATTGAAGGTTAGAGCATATTTATATCTAATTACAGTTTTAAGAATTTTTTATTTTTTATTTTATTTGAAATATTTTAAATTTTGAATACCCTTTGCATTCCCCAATCTGCATTCAGCCAACCAGCTTCAGAGAAGATGCATGCTTGCATGTTAGTTTAATTTTTTCAAACCAGAGTCAGCTGATTTTAGAGGTGCCATAATAAATTATTTCACTTTATTTGCTTCTTTTTTTTTATTAAAACAATTAACTTAGTTGCAAAATTTACCAATTTTTTGTGGTAAAAACCTAAGTAGAATGATTATTTGAAAAAAATCCATCTATCATAACAGTAATCCAAATTACTTCAAAATTTAATAATTTTTTTATGTAATATATTTGCCTTGCATATTAAAAAGGCGTGTACTGATTCTGGTTTTTAGTGTGTAATTATTTTATTTTCACATATTTTGAAATTGTGGGGTAAATAAAGTGATTGGTGAAAATAAAGTGTGAAATTAAAGTGCGATCAATATCAAAGTGAGAAATTAACGTTATCTTCCTCACTACAAAAATTTACAAACTATAAATAAAAATGAGACTAGAAATAATACAAATTACCAGATTACATTCCACATCTCATCAACTCTTCACTTCATGCTGCAGCCTATTTCTTCAGACTACCAGATCGACCGATTCTTTCAGCTGCTCGATGGATTTGATCTTTGGATTAGCCTTGGCGATAAATGTATAGTTGTGTTGCCAAATGGTAAAATATTAAGGTACTACTAATTCTTTACTACACCATATAATTCCATGATAATACTAGTATTTATTAAGACTCCATCCGTTTATGTAATGTTTAGCTTCAGTTAGAGCAACCAAGTATTGGAGATACTCAGTCTGTGAATTCAACCGGTCATTATCACTTGCCTTGTACCAGGGGCCAAGGTCAGGGCATTAGCCCACTGTGGCTAGTCTAGTGGTAACTCGTCATTGCAAGTCAAATGATTTCAAAGTCGAGAGTTCTAAGGTTCAAATCCTAGTAAAGAATTTTAAATGGATTTGAATATTAGAGTGTGGATATTAGTGTTCTTTCACGGTAGGGTTTCAATTAACCACACATTTCAGGAATAGTCGATGTGAGACTGAACAAAACTACACTTAATTTGCATTCATATTATCATCTTCTTAAGTAATACCTTATGGTGGTTCCCGAGGCTAAACAGAAAAAGAGCGGGTCAGGCCCCATTACTTTAGACTCCAGTTTATATCACTGATAGGTAACTTTCTCTTTTGATACTGCAGGTACTTTTATTTCTAAATTTTTAAAAAATTTTAGGTAGATCGGTCATTAAATGTCATGCGAAACACAGAAATTTTGTGTGGCAAATTACAACATAATGCAATAAAGGAAAAAACAGTATAATAAAGAAAAGAAACTTAATAGTGTTACATATCAAGAAATGCCAGTATCTGGTCAATGCCTAATTTGTCTCTGATAAATATTTTATTTGAATATAAACCACCAAAACACAGTAATTAGATAAGTTACACTTGCCATATTAATTTCCACAGACTGTTTTTTTGCAGTACCCTGCATCTCCAGTATGTATTAAATTCTATTTTTATTACATTAAAACTTATTTATTTTAATGATATCTATTTTTTATGATAAATTATGTTATCTTTTGTGAAATTTTAAATGATATTACAAACATAATTAGGGTATACAACATACCCTATTGTACAGGTACAACGTATACCAAAATGAAACGACTTGCACTAAATAGGGAATCTTAAAGAGCTGCATCAAAAACCAGTCAAATGACCTAAGGCAAAAAAATGAACATAAATGTACTTGTGAAAATTTATAATTTATAATTATTTAATTAAATAAAATATTTATAATTTACACAAAAATAATATTAATAAATTAAAAAGAATAAGATAGAATATAATAGCAAGTAAAGGTGTAAGATACTGCACAAACCGGTTATTGGAACATAAGTATAAATAATCTAATTACTGTGTTTAGGTGATTTAAATTTCATATAATGTTAAATTTTATATATATATATGTATATACAAATTTTTATGAATTTTGTTACAGCAATGAAACTTAATAACTTATTATGTACATTTCTTGGCTTACAATAGTTCAAGAATATTTTGAGTATTTATCAGTTAACAACTGTACATCATTTGATTTTTTTTCATCATTGTTAATAAAATTGAAATGCAACATGTACTTATAATTTAACTCAATTATTATTTTTGTAGAAGACAATTATTCTTTTATAATGTAAAGAATAGCCATGAAAAGCAACTGATTTTGTTTGATTTCATGTGTAAAATAAATGAAATGAGAATCAAATTATTGTCGTGACAGTCATCTTTTCACTTAGATACCTCCTTAATTATAATAAAAATGAATTTTATATATGTTTACAGATAGAGAATGGGTTTTGATAGATGAAAAACAAAGCAATATCTTCATTTAACGTATTATTTTAATAAAAAATATACTGTGTAAAAATTTAGAAGTGATTTCACAAGTTTTTTTTGTTTTTGATAATGGAAATTCTGTTTAGTCCTTTATTGTTTTAATTGCTTTAACAATGAATCTCTTGCCTGACGGGGGCTTGAAAATTTAATGAAACCATGCTTGCACCTCTTTGTCAAAATTTGTTGAATATACTTATAAAGTAGATGGCACATAAATATTTCATGAATTTTAAATACCAGAGCAATCAAAGCAAGTGGAAACCTATATAAAATTGTAAAAATAACAAGAAAATAAATGATGCATTTCATTCTATAAAAATATTAAATATGATTTTAAAAAAATAATATAAAAATTAGTAAAAGGATCAGGTGGTATACCGATATCCTGTATCGATTTTTGTTGCCATTCAACATTATTCTTAGCTGAAAATTTTAGCTCGGCCAAGTAGGTTCATATAACACACATTCCTGGATGCGATATAGATTTGTTACCATCTACATCAGTGAACCTTAATTCAGAATAATGTTTTTGCATTTATTCTTGGTAAAGCGCTCTGATCTTGTACGAGAGGAATCCTTGCTGCCTTAAAAGGGGCTTAGAGTTTTTTTGAGCGAGTTGTCTTGTTTAGCAATCTTCCTTTCTCACCTTCTAACTTCAACTTTTTTCCTTTATTTTCTTCACCTTGATATATTAAAAGGGTGTTTTTCAATGATTTCTCAATGGATATCTACCCGATGCGGGGTCCGTAAAAAATTCAGTGTTCTTTGTATCTATCTAGAGTGGAAGAAGGTAGGTACACTTTTCTTGTGTACCTACCTAGCTAGTGATTCTATTTCTGTAAAAAATGTCTATATAAATACTTGTACCTCAGGTTAAATATTTAAGAAGTAAAAATGGACCACCTAATCATTCCTAATAAATATTTTTGTTAGAAAAAGTTAAGTGCTATCATACATGAAATGAATTAAATAACTAAAACAAAACTATTTAATTTCACAACCGCTAATTGAATTTGTCTTATTTTCTTTTGTTTCAGGTAACTCAACGGTTCATTTAATATTCTAAGGGAGAGCTGCCATGTAAGTGGCCCTCCTTACATTGTGGTACTCCCTTTTATTGTAGGATAATTTTCTACTAAAGGTACTTACTTTTGTTATTATTGTTTAATATTATAAATTTTCATGTTAAAAATAAGTTGTGTAGTTTTTAAGTTGATAGTATAATATTCTTATAAAATCGCGGTAGGTGCCTAGTCCCAGTAGGGTACCCTGATAGGAACTTTCCTTTAGGGAATTTTTTATGTCTATTTTTGTGCATGTTTCTATTTCAGGTTCAACATAAATTTTACATTAAAATTACTTAGATAAGCAGTGTAAATTAAGTTTTATGAAAATAGATATAAATTTTGTATATGCTGTGTATGTTTTTTCAGGTACAATGTAGATATTATTTTATTATTAGTTAAGTCGCGTCCGCGATCCCAATGCCCTAGTCCCAGTAGGGTCCCCTGATAGGAACTTTCCTGTAGGAATTTTTTATGTCTATTTTTGTGCATGTTTCTATTTCAGGTTCAACATAAATTTTACATTAAAATTACTTAGATAAGCAGTGTAAATTAAGTTTTATGAAAATAGATTTAAATTTTGTATATGCTGTGTATTTTTTTTTTTTCAGGTACAACGTATATATTATTTTATTATTAGTTAGTTAAGTCGCGTCCACGATCCCAATCCCTAATAGGGTCCTCCTCCCTAAGGGGGAGGTTTTTAGTCGGTGAGAGCCCGACACTACCGTCTGTTGCGGGCGCAGACGGTGGCTGGTAGAGCTTTTCCTCCTCCTACGCAAAACAAAAAAAAAAAAAAAAAAATTAACAGTTCATATTAAGTGCATTACTAATCTTTTTGCCAAGTGATTTTGAGTTGTAGGTGCTGTACTGGGAGTACTTTTAAATTCATGGAAGCTGTGACAAAAAAAAATGGTTACTGATTCTCAAATATAATATTGAAAGCGGAAAATGGTTATGGAAGATAAAAGAAAATTTTAGTTAAAGTGACTATCAACCGTAGTTTCAAATCTGGATTGAATAAAAAGTAAGTATTGTAAATGTCTAATAGAATATTTAAAACGCAGCAAAATATAAAAATCACATCTAGAATTGGGCATGGTATTTTAACAAATATTGGGTGCTTAATTCAAAACTTATAAAATTTTGTGTAATACATTGCATTTTTAGATACATACGATTTATTTACCAATAAATGCATAATCAGTGTCATACCAATATTTCAAAAAAGTTATTATTTTTATGTATTCATTTGTTTTCAATTTGTTTAAATCAGCTAAGTTTTTGTTATTCAAATACAGATGAATTGAAATATATTCAATAGAGTTTTTAAACGATTAAATCATTGGAACTAAGTTTTTAAAATAAGTTTACAAATGTTTTCTCGCTTATACGATGTTTTATCAGTTTCTCTAAATAAAAACCAACAACAGTCATCAATCATTCTAGCGTCCCATCTTCCTTGGTAGTGATGCTGACGTAAACGGTCTCCTTGCTCATCACTGACAGAGCACAAATTTTCAGGAAAAAAGTCTAGGTGAGACTTTAGGAAATGAATTTTTAATGACATCCTACGTACTAAATATTTGTAGTTTTTTAACAGCTTATTAACCATAAACATAGTTTTCATCTTTTCTGTGGCCTAAAAAACACCAACAATGTCTCTGAAGGACTTCCATGCAGCTAATGCATGATAAATAACAGGGCTCGTCGTTTCCTGTTGAACCGTTCAGTTACTGAGCATCATATAAAAATAACACGAGGCACCCAGATTTTATCTTTATCCCTGAGTGCACAATCCAGAAATAAGTTTTTCTTTGAGATTTATGCGTACATTTACCTCTAATGTAACAATAATTGTCTGGATGATTTGAGCATCCATCAACTTTTTAGAGGCCATGTAGCAAATAAAAATGAGAAAAAAATCTCTTCAGTATTATAAAGAATTTATGAAAATATAGCAAAACACTAATAACTGTGTGAACACAACACACAGTATAGACAATTGAAGTTTTGACTGAATATAATTTTAAGCTCTGTAGTAGGCAACAACAGATGTCTGTATTATTTGGCTGTCTCAGCGGACAGCCAAATCACCCAGCTTTTGACCCAGTTCTTAAGAATCCTAATATGAGGGAGTATGAGGACCGTCCACGTTGTACTGCGCCTGTGGGTGTCCGTACACGACGTCTGCTGCAGCATATGAGTGTTGACTCTCCCTCGTTCTTTCCATCATGTCCGTGCTCGAACCCCCCGTGGAGAATACACCATGTAAATTTTACGTTTGATCTTACAACATAATATAAGCGTTCCACGCCACCTATTGTTTTCTGGCAGATGTTTCAGTTTCTCCTCGCCAAGTTGAACCCAGGCGTGGTGATATATACTGATGGGTCGAAGCATGGCGGTAACGTTGGTTGTGCTTTTGTTATCAATGAACAGTCCTATATGTTTGGCCTACCCGGTGTTACGAGTGTGTTCACCGTAGAACTACTCGCTGTGGATAGGGCTCTAAGTATCGTTGGCCCTAAATATAGGAGCATTCTTATTTGCAGTGACTCGTACAGTGCTCTCCAGACATTGGAAAACCTTTATTCCAAACATCCTGTCATTGACATTTATGATAAAATCGCTGAGTTAAATAAACGCAACAGGGAGGTAGGTTTTTGCTGGATCCCCAACCACGTTGGAATTCTAGGTAACGAAAGAACAGATTCTGCTGCCAAGGAAGCGTGTATTCAGCCTCCTTTCACCACCCGAGTTAGTACCTTTGATTTTATCAATCATATAAAACAATCACTGCGAGCGAGGTGGCAAAGTGACTGGACGGCTACCGTCGATAATAAACTCCAATGGATTAAGTGTTGCCATGGGGCTCCTCTTGCAGAAACTCTCGTCGTGAGGAAGTTGTCCTCTGCCGGTTACGGTTGTGACATACGAGGATCACACACGAATACCTAATGTCAGGAGAAATGTTTTAATTATTTAAAACAAATAATTTTTATTGTCTATTTTACATCTACAATGATATTAGAATACAAGAATTAATTACATTTTTAGTAAGTAGAAGCAAAGTATATAATGTGCTAACACCAATCAGCTATGATTAATCTAATTACATGTTCATTCATTTAATAGGTAATAGGTAAAAGAGTAGTCGATGAAACACATGATGTTACTGTTCCCAACTGTGAGGTACATTTCGTGAATAATTTTCTTTGACCTAGCAGAAGTCTTATCTTCAGTTATTGAATTACATAATCTGTCGCAATCACAATGTACTGATGCATATAAAGCACAAAAGAGATAAGAGGTACAATTGCTTTCTATTTCATTAAGAATAATGATTTTCATACACGACCAGTCCCAGTGGTGAACGGAGTGAAGGTGTTGCTTGTAGAGCTGAAAGATTTTCTGCGTTTTAGTGGGCTTGGCCTACTCTGTGTAGAAGATGATGGGCAATTGTTTCAGTCCTCACTTTCCTTACTAAGCCCGGCATGAAATGCTTTTTTCTTGAGAATGCCAATGCTATTTTGTGGGACATGCATCTCGTATCTTGTCGCATTCAATCTTTTGTTTACGGCAAATGACATATATATATCTGATTATAATTATTTTATTGATTTATTTTTTCAAAGTACAATTTCTTCCTAAGTAACTAGAAATAAAAAAAAATTATCATAACAGTTCCGGTTCCTCTATCGTTTTTTAAAATAAATATTTAAATATCAATCAGGTTTAAGGTAATTCTTGATTACAAATCAATATTCAGCTGTTCTTCATGATTTTCTGGCACCATGACTATGTCACTCATAATATTAGTATAATCATGAGATTATAATCTACAGATTTTAGTTTAACTGTAAGTTTGCTCACAAAAAATGAATTACAAAACAAATCTCACAGTTGGAAACAGCAATATCATATCTTTCATCAATTGCTTCTTTACCAGCACTAAATAGATTGAAGGAGTGGTTGAACAAGTCATTACATTGTAAATTCCTGATCTGTGAATTCTGTGCTATACAAGTCATGCGAGATACAAGTGATACCATATAAAGTTGATTTCTTTAAATTTATGATGACACTATACAACCAGTCAATGTGATGAACTGAGTGAAAGGACCAATTTCAGGGCTGAATATCAGCTATAGTTTAGTCAGCTTCATGCTGGTATGCAATAATTTTTGTGGGAAAGGCACCAGGAAAACCATTAAAATATCCATTTTCCTCAGAAAGCCTAACTATTGATGTTCAGTTTTTATTAAGATTGGCTCAGTGTTTTTTTGGAAATAGATATGTGTCATGTCAGGTTATCTGTTGAGTTATGACTGCTTCAGAGACATAAAAATATTAATTATTGTGAACTAGATTCCTTGAGTCGATTGGAATCCCTTATTCGTCAAATAGATTCCATGAATATCGATTACATCTTTGAGCTTTGTCTTGGATAAAATTCTGGATTTATCTCTTAGGCTGAGGCAATAGCTACTTTCTTAATCGCCCCTTAACAGAGTGATATCTGTCTGCTTATGAGACTTATATCGCAGGCAAATTATTATATTAAAAGCACAACAGACTAAACTTAGATGTCTTGATGAATTAATTTACACTTCTTATAATTTAATTCACCAAATTTCTTCATAACAAAAAGCATAAAGTTAAATTTTATAATTTTAAGGTGAATTGAATTTTGTGTTAACTAAATATCATTAAACAAAAAATTATACCAATACAACTTTGTTACTTATTTGTAATTTAATAATAACTAAATTGGTAAGTTTTCTTTTTCAGCAATGTCAGATGGAGGACTTTTATCCCAGAATTTAGCATAAATAGAATTGTCATTTTCATCAAATTAGATTGGAGAGGAAACAAAAATCTGTGAGTTTTCAATTTATTTATTACAATATATAAAACGTGCAATGCAATAAGTAAAAACCATTAAAAATTTTATGTAGCAAGCAGTAACATCAATGTACATTTAAGAATGTCCAGCAGCTCTTACAAAGGGGAAGACATGTGTAAGGAAAGACTAGAAGGGCTCTAGCAAAAAGAAAAAAAAAGTTCCATAGGTTTTTTTAAGTTGAGAGAAAACGTTAAAAAAATTAGGAAAACTTGGGATTAACTCATCGATTCTTGATTCGATATTATAATATTTAAAGGCTTAACTCTATGTAAAGGCTTATGAATGTAATTAAATTCCATTGTATGAATAACAATTTGTCTTTATAATCAATACAATATTAGTAATGAAGCGATTAATTTGGATAACATCTAAAGTTCCAGGTTGTCTTTCAAATTACTTCATAAAAGAAATGAAGCATATTGTGTGTCGGTTTTAATGTATCTACCAAAGAGAGAAACGATCTGTTTAATTTTCATGAGAAAGTTTTTTATGTTTTTTGGGGTAAGAGTGACATCTTCACTTTCACTGTTGGGAAATGATATTTATAACCACTGATATTCTTTTGCAGAATTTACAAAATCTGCTATATTATAATTTTCAAACCATACAAAGATCACTTATTTTTTTTTTTTTTTGAATAAGTGTTAAGAGAATAAAGCTCACAGAGACGAAAACCCTTTAAATCATTAATTCACTTTCAGGTGTGATTTTTAATTGCAACTTACCTGTAAATTATAGTAATAAATAATTTACTTTGTTATCCACTAAAACTTTGTGTACCTGCACTTACTCTGCCTTAACTTAAAATTATATTTTAATAAATGATGTCATTTTGTGATAATAAAATTCATAACAGTTAAAATTTATTATTTTTCATTTTACCTTCAAATAACTTTTGTGAACAAAAAGAAAACAAAAACAGAAAAAAAAACAAGGATGTGGTGGTAGTTGTAACTTTTAAAATATTTTTACTATAAATTTATATGTAAATTACAATACAATACCTATTGCAAACAATAATTCCATTTTACAATTTAATTTAATTCCACTGTAGTTATTCTCTCTTTTTAGAGCTTAATTTATTGTTAAATTTATTACAAAATGAAGCTTTATGTCACACAATTACTAGTTCATCAGAAAATTTAATAAGTATATCAAATATTATCAAGATACCGCAAAACTTACTGAGAAATAGATTTAAAAAAAAACAATAATAGATAATATAGATAGATGGAACTTTTGATGGCAATAAATGTACTTTTATTGTTTTTCATACACTGAATTGATTCTTAAAGTATGTTCTGCATTACCTACCCAAATGCTACTCAATCAGAGTAAGATGCGTATTATAACGTACTTAAAATATCTTACTCAAATGCATGATAAATAAAAGAAAGTGTATACTTATATTGCAATGTTTATTCTTATAGATATTATTGTGCAGTGCACTGACAAGACAGCTTAATAGCAAGTGCACTATAATATTGATAAGGTAATCTAATTTTTATATTTCCATTAGCAAACATGTCTACCAAGCCGTAGCCATTAACCAGTTTTTGGAAAATATTTTAAATTCTTTAAGATAAAAAAATTTCATTTTCAATTTTATGAAATATTTGTAAAACATTTATTTATACCGATAAAACAACTTAGTAGCTGTGGTATCGGTATCTGAAAAGAAACTTTTCAAGTCGTACATTACAAATTCTGAACAAGTAATAGAAATTTTATCATTTGACAAGAACACACCTGTAAATTTAGGTCCTCGCTTCAAGATGTACAATGAGGAGGGCCTCAGGGAAACGTTTTTGCCTTCTTATGTTTATTAATGATCTGCCTTAAAATCTTTAGCCGTTCATTCCAACTCTTTTCACAGATGACACAACTGTATCTATTTCTAAGGATAATAAATAAAAATGGATTGAAACTTAACAGTTGCAGTTTAAAAACATTTTCACTGGATGGATTGTAACAATGTAACTTAAAATATGGATAAAACATTGTGCTTCTCGGGTAGACATAATATTGCAGATTGTGTGACCAAAAATCCCATTAATGATATTGATAGTATCTTTGTTGTCCACAAAAGATAACCTCTGGGTTTTTTGTTTAATAAATTCTTGTGGGATGATAAAACTGATATTTTGTTTACCAAAATGGAGTAGTTTTACTCTGAAGCATCTTTATAAAAACACTAAGCTAGTAATCATTATCGATTACTTTCATGCCTAAATATTTTCTCATATAATGTGTAAACTCCAATTTGTGGGCTTTTTAAAAACATAATCTTTTAGGACAAAAGAAGTGCTTTCAGATCAATACAGAGGCATACTTTATGAAAAGGGACACTGTATAATCAGTTAACCATTGGCTTATTTTACAATTAAAAGATTTAGTTTTAAAGATAATATATTGTTCTGTTGATGAATTAAAAAAAAGACTAACATATGATTTACCTGCAAGCACTTCAACATGTACAGATATAAGTGTATATGTTCGAAATGATTTTCAGGAACGATTTCTTAACTGTTAATTATTTTATACTAATATTTTATTATTAGTATTAAAAGACATGTAATTAGTATTCAGAGACATGTAATGATATTACATTAATATCATTTCATGTCTCTGAAAATATTATAATTTTTTTCAAATTTTGTAATTTGTTCCGATCAGAATAAAGTCGCAAGTTAGGTTAAATAATTCGTTATAATATTAAAAAAAAATCAACCTTACCAACAATTTATATTTTATCCCTAGGGCTTTAGGCCATTTGACAATCCTCAAGAGTAATTTTTTTGTACTTTTAAAAAATTAAAAACATAAATAAAATTTATTAACTATTAATAACCTAACAACAGTCTTCCTTGTTGGAGGGAAATAAGTTAGCCATCGTGATAATTATTAATTTAAATAGAAAATCATCTTCAAATCTGATATGCTGCTTTATTAATTTATTATTATTACAATATGTATAAAATTTTTGGATATTGCTTGTTTTATAATAATCTGTGGAAAAATCTAATATTTTAATAAAATTATTTGTAATTATTTTTATAATAATTATCTGTAATTATGTTCATTCTATAAAATGTGATTAGCATGATTGGATTTATCGAAACAATTTTTCTTTATACTATTATTGTTCTTTAGCTCTAAAAGAAAAAGAACGATTGCTCCTACACATATATTCTGGCCGGCAGTTTTCACGTTTTAAACTATAGCCAACTTGTCTAAGATATTTATTTATTTGGGGTTTATTATTTTAGTAGAATCGCTATTGTTTATAAAATTTAATTTTTTTGAAATATTTAACTTAAAAAGTAATAGAACTTTAAATACATCATTTTTATTTTTTTTGAAATTGATATTATACCCTCTGGGTTGGTCTAGCGGCGAACGCGCGTCTTCACAAATCAGCTGATTTCGAAGCCGCGAGTTTTCCAACATTCAAATTCTAGTAAAGGCAGTTACTTTAACACAGATTTGAATATTAGAAAAACGGTATGAAAAATACCGTTGATACGGTATCCAGATTTACTGTTATCTGGATACCGTTATCAACGCTAACCAGATAACGGTACCGTTATCTGGTTAACGGTACCCTTATCGATACTGTTATCGGTGTCTGTACCGGTATCGGTACCGTGGATAACGATGTTCTTTGGTGGTTGGGTTTCAATTACCCACACATCTCAGAAATGGTCGACCTAAAACTGTACTAGACTACACTTCATTTACACTCATACGTATCATCCTCTGAAGTAATCCCTGACTGTGATTCCTGTTAGCAAAACTGTATAAAAAGAAATTGAAATCAAGTTATATACAGAGTGTATAACAAAGTTCAACCAGGATTTTTGTAACATATTCCACTTGTGAAATTAATGGAAAAAGTTCAAATAAACATACACCCTTAAATGCTTCGTTTGTGAGTAACGGCTAATGACAGATTTCACTCATGATTTCAGCAACCTCGGTGAAAGAGGTCATTCTGACATTTTTTCGGCATTAATTAGGGGGCAGAATTAGTGATTGCTATGGATTTTTACCTTAAAAATTGAATACAATACCTACCAAAACTGTATCTACAGTAGTTTTTAAGTAATCTGTGATGAAAATCAATGAATTACAGTAAAAAAACCCGTTTTTATGTTTGATGTACAATAACTTTGTTAAATGGGTAATAAACACCTAAAACCTATAAATAAAACTTGTAGAGAATTTAATTCTGAACAAAATTGTGCAAGATAAATCGAACAAAACAAAAAAAATTTAGAAAAATTAAAATTCTATTTTAATTTTTTTTAAATTTAAACAGTACAGTAGATTTTACCTACCAGTTTATTAAAATATTAAATAAAACCCAGCAGCTTCAAAACATTTCTTGGCTTGCTTCTGTACTGTTCTTGTAGCTCTTTATAGTTCTTCAGGGCTATCCTTAAGTATGTCAGCAGCATCCATAATGCGAACAATTAATTCCTCACGAGAATGTATTTTTGTTTTTTGTACAATATTTTTCACCCATCCCCAGACGCAAAAAGATCTATAAAAGGTTTTAGATCAGGTGATCTTGGTGGCCAGGAATATGAACCTCCATGACCGCTACATTTCTTAGGGAAATGATGGATACATTATACATTAGGTTTATTTATTTTTGTAACGCAGGTATTTAAATGCCTATTTATATATTTTTGCAGATTTCATCAAATGTGGGATCATCATGATTTATCTGTTAAGTTGTTCCCTATCACAGTTGTAAACTTCATCAAATTATGATTATTTTTGTTACCTTCATCAGTCTGTGAATATCAAAGATCTTAATGATTAACTAAAACGCCGTTTACAAGCGTTTACAATATAAAAACCATTTACAAAATAACTAACTTAAGAAGATGCATTAATTTAAGAATACTGTGTAAATTCGAGTGAGTCATAATACAGTAATATTATTAATATTTGAAAATATTGATTCTTTCGAATACTGTTTTTGATATATTGAAAATTACTTGACCTAACATAATTGTATACAACAACATTAGGAAATTATTTAAACATAAAATTATTGGTAAATAATTATTAAAATTAATACAGAAAGTCAGTGTTTCTAGTAAAAAGAAAAAATATCTTAATTTATATTTTGTTTCATTATTAAATGTATTATAATGTTATAAATCCTTATTTGGAAATATTGTGGAGAAATCTTTCATTAAGATTATAATACTTAGTTTTATATTATATAAAATTAATCTTTCTTTCTCCATTGAAAGTAATATTGTTAATTATTATTGCAGGAACAATACTTTTTTATATTTATTTGGTTAATTTCTTTCTGATTTTGTTGTGTGTTAAATTTATATTAAGAAATACTTTATTACTGAAAAACTATTATTAACTTATTTACTTTTATTAATTTTTATACTATTTATTTATGTAATTACATTAATTGTTATTTCTTTTACAAAAGAAACTAAAAATATTTAAAGTGTTAATTACAAATATTATGAAGAAAAACTTTCATGTTGCCCAACAAATAATATGTTAAGGTAATGAAACTTAATTTCTTGTATAACAAAACAAGGGTTTGTTCTTATTTATATTTATCATCATGAATGTGTAAACTCCTTCTTGACAAGAATATGTTAAAAAAAAAGACAGTTTTCTTTAACTGATGTCATTTCAGAATGCAATATAATTGGAAGAACTTATAATTATTTCTGATTGTAACGTTTATTTTTTTGTAAAGGTGAATGTTTTAAAATATTACCATGGTTTCCCTTGGTTGTAAGGCAAATGCCAGAACAGTTCATTTTGCTTCTATGGTTTATGCTTAAATTTTTTTGTGTTCATATTATAATTTAATCAGAATATCAAACAATATTTGTTTAATTACAAATTTGTTTGAAAATATTTAATAATAATAATAATAATGAACATGTTATAAAAACGTACAGGTAATTATTTAAGTCTATTTATTTATCTTCACCTTGTACACCTTTATTTATTTTTATTTATCATCTTTCTATTTGAGTAGGTACTCAAATAAAATATAATATAGTGCAAATATTTAAAACTTATCTTCATTGCAAACTACATCTAAAAGTAAATGGAGGGGAGGGGGCTTGCTTTACTCATTTCAACACTGTTGTGAGAACACCAAACAAACAAATTTGTTTGACATTGCCATTGCACTTATAGTACAACCGCATGAAAGATTAATGACCGAGTTGTTTTAATAAAAATTTTTTTTGTCTTCAATCGTTTGATTGGTTTGATTATCTATCTAATAATATTATTTATCTAGTGCCAGTCGTTTCACTTCGGTATACCCCCTACATCCTGCATCCCTAATAATTTGTTTTACATATTCCAAATGTTACCTGCCTGCTCAATGTTTCCCTTCTACCTGTCCCTCCAATATTAAAGCGACTGTTCTAGAATGTTTAATATGTGGCCTAAAAGTCTGTCTCTTCTTTTAACTATATTTTTCCAAATGCTTCTTTCTTCATCAATTTGCCACAACTTCTCTTCATTTGTCGCTTCCGTCTATCCATCCATCTGATTTTTAACATTCTCCTATAGTACTGCATTTCAAAAGTTTCTAAACTTTTCTTTTCTGATCGTCCAAGTTCACTTCCAAATAAGGCTACGCTCCAAACACATTCTTTGAAAATGTCTTCCTGATGTTTAAATTAAGTTTTGATGTAAACAGATTAATTTACTGGTTGAAAGCTCATTTTGCCAGTGCTATTTTGCATTTTATATTACTCCTGCTTCGTCCATATTTAGTAATTCTATTTCACAAATAACAAACTTCTTCTATCTCCATGATCTTTTCTCTTCCTATTTTTATATTCAGCGGTCCATCTACTTTAATTCTACTAAATTTCATTACTTTCGTTTTTTCTTGTTTATTTTCTTGCGTATGACTTCATCCATGTCATTCTTTGTTTCTTCCAAATCTTTTTTTACTGTCTGTTAGAGTTACTATATCATCAGTAAATCGTAGCATCTTTATCTTTTCACCTTGTACTGTTACTCCAGATCTAAATTGTTCTGTTAGTTCTATGTAAACATTAAAAAGTAACGGGGATTGGGAACATCCTTGTCGGACTCCCTTTTTTATTACGGCTTCTTTCTTACGTTCTTCAATTATTACTGTTGTTTAATGCCTATAAATGTTAGCAATTTTTCTTCTATCTCTGTACCTGAACCTTAATCTTTTTTAAATGCTGAACATTTTATTCCAGTTTACATTATTGAATGTTTTTTCTATGTCTATAAATACAAAGTATGTTTGTTTGTTTTTCCTTAATCTTCCTTTTATTATTAATCTGAGCTCTAAAATTGCTTCTCTTATGCCTATACTTTTCTTGAAACCAAAATCTGTCTTCTCCTAGCACTTCTTCCACTCTTCTCTCAATTCTTCTGTACAGAATTCTATTTAAAATTGTTGATACACAAGTAGTTAAGCTAATTGTTCTGTATTCTTAACATTTATCTGCTCCTGCTTTCACTGGTATCATGATAACAAAGTCTGATTGAAGTCTGATGTAATTTCCTCTTTTTCGTAAATATTACACACCAATTTGTATAACCTATCTATTGCTTTCTCACCTGCACTGTGCAGTAATTCTGGAGGTATCCCGTCTATCCATTCAAATCTTTTAATGCTCTATTAAATTCAGATCTCAGTAGTGTTTCTCCCCTTTCATACTCAACTTCCTCTTCTTCCTCTAAACACCATTTTCTTATTCATTTCCTCCGTATAACTCTTCTATATATTCCACTCTATTGACCTTTCCTTTCATATTATAAATCAGTACACCATCTTTGTTTAACACATCAGATTTTAATTTATGTACCCCAAACTTTCCTTAACTTTCCTGTATGCTCTGTCTATTTTACCAATGAACATTTCTCTTTCTAAATCTGAACACTTTTTTTTTAATCCACTCGACTAAATTTTTGGTCAGATGATTTTAGAATAATTAACTCAGCTTCAAATAAAGGGCAGGCAGCAGTAGGTTTCGTAATGAAGAATAAGATAGGAACAGAGTAGAGTACTTCAAAATGTATTTTGAAATACATTAATTAAGTATTTCTTAATTGTCGATAGTTCATTTTACTTTTTTCATCACTAGCATTCTTATATTTTCTACGTTCATCCATCACCTGCAATATATCCTCGGACATCAAAGGTGTTCTACCAGTTCTTTTTGTTCCGCCTAAGTTTGCTTTTGCTGATTTTAGTATTTCCTTCTTAGCATTCTCCCATTCTTCTTCTGCATTTTCTACCTTATCTTTTTTACTCAAACCTCTTGCGACGTCCTTCTCAAATATGTTGTTTACCTTTTCTTCCTCAAACTTCTCTAAATTCCACATATTCATCTGACACCTTTTCTTCAGGTTTTTATATCCCAATCTATATTTATTTATCACTAAATTATGGTCCCTATCAATGTCTGCTCCAGGGTAAGTTTTCCAGTTGACGAGATGATTTCTAAAACATTGCTTAACCATGTATAATCTATCTGATACCTTGCAGTATCACCTGGTTTTTTCCATGTATATATTCTTTTATTTTGATTTTTAAACTGTGTGCAATTACTAAATTATACTTCATGCAAAACTTTGTCCCCTCTTTCATTCCTTTTGCCCAGCCCATATTCACCCATAATATCCTTCCTTGCTTTTTCCAGTGCTTGCATTCCAGTCTCCAAGTATTATTAAATTTTCATCCCCTTTTATGTGCTTAATTGCTTCATCAATTTCTTTGTATAAACTCTCTACATAATCATCATCATCATGATGAGCACTTGTAGGCATATAGATGTTAACAATCGTCGTAAGCCTAGGTTTTTTATTTTATCCTTATTACAATGATTCTGTCACTATGCATTTTGAAGTACTCTACTCTGTTCCTATCTTATTCTTCATTACGAAACCTACTGCTGCCTGCCCTTTATTTGAAGCTGAGTTAATTATTCTTAAATCATCTGCCCAAAAGCAGTTTTCCTCTTCCCAACGAACCTCACTAATTCCTACTACATCTACATTTAATCTATCCGTTTCCCTCTGTAAATTTCCTGATCTACCTACCCTTTTTTAGATTTCTAACATTCCATGCTCTGACTCGTAGAATGTTATTTTTTAATTTTCTGGTGACCCCTTCCTTAGTAGTCCCCAACCAGAGATATGAACGGGGGACTAGTTTATCTCTGGAATATTTTACCAAGCAAGGCACTTTCATCTTTGTTATGAAAATGCAGACTTACATTTTTTTGGAAAAGCAGCTGTAGTTTTCTATTGCTTTCAACTGCGCAGTACTCTGAAGATTGAGTGATGACAATATGGCCGTTTATGTCCTCTTTACCTACGCCCTTAACAACTACTGAAAGAGCTGCTGCCCTCTTTCAGGAATCATTCCTTAGTCTGGCTCTCAACAGATGCCTCTACGATATGGTTGCACCTTTGGTCCAGCTATTCTGTATCGCTGAGCACTCAAGCCCCCTAACCACCGGCAAGGTCTCGTGATTTGTAGAGGGATATAAGTTAAAATAACTTTTACTAAAATTGTTACTGATAATTACCAATTTTCTAATCATTTATCAATAATTACTCTAACAAATATAATGAGTAAACCAGGTTCATATAGATTATACCTGTAGTTCAACCTTTACAGGCCCTAATGTGTTTTATTCTGTAATATTAAAAAAAATTGATTGGGGATAATAAATGTATTTAAACCAAACCCAAAAGACAGAAATATCTGCATTTTGTAAGCTATTTTAATTAAAATGAAAATATTTACAAAGATCAATTTAATGCAAGTGAATTTATAATGTACATGTTTATGTCACCAAAAGCATTCTGTATAAATTACGTTTTAAAATATATACAACATTAATACTTATAAAAAATCAATGTAATACTATATCATGATTTGTGAAGATTTATATGAATTTATATCGATTTGTGAAGGTCATTATACTAGTTTTATTAAAAGAGGAAAATATATATATTGTGAATGATATGATTCAACAAAAAAAGTTGGCCAAGAAATTTCTCAAATATGGTACTACAGATATTCTAAATAAATAAACAATTAATGAAACCCATCTTACCAGCACGTTGAAATCAATGCATGATCTTTCGGCTTACTTAAAAGCCATCATCAGCAGATAAAATTATTTAATTAAAATTAAAAATTTAAAAGCTCACATGTAAAAGTAATGACTGTATGGTCTTACCAGTATAGCGAAGGAATACTGATGTAGAGAACATGGAATACAGGAATAATCCACCAGAGTACATGTATCTTCCTTCAGTATAGTGGTAGGACCACACAGTTATGACTGTTTTAAATTTTAACTGTGATCTTTTAAATATTTTAAACTTTAATAAAATAATATTATCTCCTGATGATGGCTTTCAAGTAAGCTGAAAGATCTAGTTCATATCAACAAAATTTCTGTAATGTAGATAAAATTGTTTTTAACAAAATGATACTGATATCAAAAAAGATTAAGAGACTACATTTCTTTTATAGCATTAATAATACATAACTCATTGCTATGAATCGAATAGAATCGATTCGTAATTGAGAAAGATTTGGTTTCCCGTCGCCTATCCATTTCATTGTTAAGAATTGTAGAAAGAATCTGTTTCTCCTGCAAACCGATTCTCGATTCTTTCGTTCAGTATAAAGAGTCGAATCGAAGGAACGACTCGTTCACGATTCTTCCCATTTCTAGATAGAAGTCGATCGTCAATTCATATGATCGAAATTTTCAGGTTAATTTTCTAGTATTGTAAATAATGTGAGGGAGAGCCATTTCCCTAGATGAAAAAAATAATTACTGTAAATAATATTGTTTCAGCGTTGTGTATGATTTTTGTCTTTAAATATCAGTTTTTGTAATGTATATAGTTTATAAAATGATTTATAAATAACATGTGATTTTTCAAGTATCCTAATTTATGTTGACCGGTAATTCTTATTTAACGGATACTAATAATGTCACGAGCAATTTTTAGACTTAGTTTAAAAAAAATTACTGGTTTTTTAAACGTTTGTGATGGATTACATAGAAAAGTAATTTTTAATAATAGGACGTGCTTTCATACATTCAATAAGAATTTCTCTTCTAAGAGAGATGATGAAAAACTATCGGCTCCTAACCGTTTTGAAAGAACTGAAGACAAATCAAAAGAAACTTATTTAGAATTATTGAATCATTTCAGGGTTAGGGAGACCCATAAAAGAGGACATGTGGAATTTATATATGCTGCCATGAAATATATGAAAGAATTCGGTGTTGAGAAAGATTATGCCTAAAGGAAAATTTGTTGCCCAAAATATTCTTCAAGTTGAATTCATGAGTTCAATCCTAAGCAGCAACAGTGTATATTAGTAGATCTTTTAGAGCAGATGGAATACAATAGTAAGTATTTGCTTATTATAATAATGTGTTTTATATTCTTTGTAATGTTTTATTATTTGTTCTCTTGGAATTTGTACAATTCTACAAATCCTAATGTTTCAAAAATAAAATCTAATAGAATTATTAATAAGTTTTAAATTATGAATGGGTTTCGCAATGTTTTCTGTATTTCAGTTTAAACCTGCCCTGACAGTCTTATTTTTGGAAAATATTTTATTGATCTCTATTTAATACCTTGCCTATCTGTCATTGCTAAGATTCATGCTGGTATCTTAGGCAAACTTTATGGCAAATGCAATGCTTTTGTCACATCAAATTCAATAATTTGAAAGTGTGTTTTATTCCTCAAATAGATTAACATATTATCAGTCATTGTTGTAGTGTACATTATTCACTTTTTCGTTTTTTTTTTAAATAACACTTTTTATGATTGTTTCCATTTTGAATTTTATTTAATAAAAAAATGTTAATTGAAATATAGTAGATTCAGTTCATTCTGAGCAAGACTGCAAAAATAGAATATAGATTTATGTGTTATGCAGCAGTTTTATTTTGACTTTAATAAGGGAATATTTAATTAAACAAAATAAAAAAATATCATTTGATGAGATCACTTGAAGTTAAAGGAATACAATGAAAGGTAAGTTTGACAGATGGTACAGAAAAAGTTATATGTATGTTATCAAGGTAGTTGTAAATTTTATATCCTGTCTCTGAATGTAGTGATTTAAAACTTATAACCTCTATGTCTACAGCCTCTCAATGTATTATGACATGTTCTTTTAATTTAGTAAAAACTGGGTAAAATTTGCATATTGATGAAAGAGTCTTTCTAAATTACTAATGACTGATCCTTAGCACAATAATGTATACCATCAAAATCATTATCAAGAAAGTATGTCGTTTATTACAATTCACGGGAAGTGTATTGCAGACTTGAAAAAGCTGGATTCTAATCATATTACACTTTTTCTGTTTCTGTTTAGCCTCCAAAACCACCATAAGGTATTATTTCAGACGATGGATGATTGAGAGTGATATGTATGAATGTAAATAAAGTGTAGTCTTGTACAGTCTCAGGTAGACCATTCCCGAAATATGTGGTTAATTGAAACCCAACCACCAAAGAACACTGGTATCCACAATTTAGTATTCAAATCCATATAAAAGTAACTGCCTTTACTAGGATTTGAACTTAGAACTCCCAACTTTGAAATCAGCTGATTTATGATAAGTTCACATTAGACCAACCCAGTGGTTTAATCATATTAAACTTAGATAAAATAACTATGTCGATTCAGCCAGAGTATTATGCTCGTACACAAAACATGGAAAAAGTTGTGGGTAGTTTAAAGTGCTATAATATACTGCACAGCAGTACAGTTAGGCACCATTTCGATTTTCATTTAGCAGAGTTCCCTTGTTACAGCATATACCACAGATTATGCTTTCATAGAGATCTCTGGCTGTCATCAGTCGACTAATAACATACTTAAATATCACAAATCAAGTTTGTTAATTATATAACTAATATGAGTATAACTGTAAGTAATTGTCCAATACAATTAGGGGGGAAATTGTACACTCCTTTGTTATGGATAAGTACAAAAAAAAGGTTTTTCAGTAATTATTTAAATACAGTGAGTTTTTTTATCTACTTGGCAAAATCATTCTTTTAGCAAAATTGTCTGAGTTGTCAAGTATGGTGTGAATGACTGAATCTTGTTGAAATGACTGTTACAGCTTACCAATATGTGATTCATTTAACATTATATGTGCTAATGATGCATTATTGCAAAACTGGGAACGCTACTTAAAGTGTTGCTAAATAAGTACTTCTTATTTTTAAATTAATAATTTACTCATTTTATTAATGCTGTATCCAATAAATTACAAAGTTGCGGATATTCATATTAAAAGTAAAATTTGAAATATTATTGCCATGTTTATAATATTTTTATATGGAGTTTTTTTCTAAATTTCACATTCGGTTTCAATTTTTATTATCTTAATTAATGCTGTAAAGAAATTTAATATTGAATCTTAATTAGGGCAGGAAACTACATAATATACAATTGGCTAAATACAATTAATATATTAAAAAAATGTAAAGTGCAAAGAAGACAATAAATTCCCTTGGAGCACTTATTTAGTGAGTCAAATTGGTATTGCTTTTAACACGTTTTTCATGATTTTTGAGAGGTTGTTACATTTTTATTAGTATAATACACAAGAAACCTTTTTACTTGCCATAAACACATACAAAAACACTGTAGGTTGTGCAAATTTGAGATTTTTATCACCAGCCCAATCAGTTATTGGAAGCCAAAATTTGAATTTTAAAAAAAGTTAGTTTTCAAAAATTCATAACAGTAGGGGTAAGTATATCACCATTAAAATTATTTATGGTAAAACTACTAACATATACCTACATATAAAGAAACATTTTTACTTGCTATAAACATCTACAAAAACATTGTAGGTTGTGCAAATTTGAGATCTTTATCACCAGCCCAATCAGAGTTATTGGATGCCAAAATTTGAATTTAAAAAAAAAATTAGTTCTCAAAAATTCTTAAAAAAAGGGGGTAAGTATATCCCATTAAAATTATTTATGTTAGAACTACTAACATATACCTACATATAAAAAAATCTTTCAAACTGTGCATGCCATCCCTGTCTATTGAAAAGAATTACCAAAAGTGAAATTTCACCGTTTTTCATGTTCAACTTTATTAGTAATTTTCTATCTCTCTTCAGTTTACCTATCTAAGATTGATAGACCAATCTTTTACGTTGAGAAAATATGAATAAATTGCTTTTTGTTTCATCCTTCCAGGAACAATAGTATTTTTAGTTATGATTTTTTCCATAAACCCTTACAATCAGAAAAATAGGTGTGCGCATTTAGCAAAAATGGCCGCCACAGATAAACTGCTTAAAAAAATAGTTTTAATGTCCTGAGATATGTAGGAAACAATTGGGTAAGTTTCAATTTTTTTTTGAATTGGTCAAGCAACCACCCTTGGGTCACTTCAAATAGATTGACCCAGTTGCGTTATCCATTCACTGTTCAGAGCAATAGAACAAAACTTTAAAATTAACCTGATAGAAACAGAATAGTTATATAAAGATCTAATTAAAACATGCAAATTATACTCTTAGTGGATAAAAGCCATGGCCACACTTGTACAATCTGAAATGCATATTAAATTTGAAAAAAATAACAATGAATTAAATGAACTAATACATCATAGATCAAGTATAATATTGTTGTCTGTTTCAAGATGGACATCATTATTCACATGCCACTTAATAACAGCACTTATAAAGGAGTTGCATAATGGTGCTTAGAGAACCTTCTAGTAGTAGTATAATTCTGTATATTAAGAAAGTAAGTTGTTTCTTAAATTTTTTCAAAGAATTTGTAGGGTTATTTTCAGAGATATAGGCTATATTTAATTTATAAACTCAAGAACTTAATTAGCCAATCTCCATGACGGAGTGATAGGTTCTTCGCTTTTCATCCTGAGATCCGGGATTCAAATCCTGTCAGGCATGATATTTTTCATACGATACAAAATTCCATTTCCATATTCCATGTAAAAACTTCTAAGTTTCTGTGTTATTTCATCAAACAATAATAATAACCACTATTGGTGGAGAAATTATATTTACTGGAGTTTGATCTTAATAAAATAAGAACTATTCAGCTTTGTATCAAAACAAGTCTCATCACTGTTTAAATAATTTTGTTCATTGTTTAATGGTGTCAAATAGTAACTTTTACTATTTAAAGTACGTTATGTGGTGAAAATGAAAATACTCTATTTTCTGAGTGGCTGTCTCTTGACTTGACTTTGATTGCTTGCCATTAAAAACGTACTGCACATATAACCATGAAATTTTTAATAAATACTTTTTAAATAAAGTAAAAATAAATTTTTAGTTTATCATACGTTAAAGATATCAGATCTAAATCTTAAACTGTTTTAGAGTTGTTATTCAATTTGTAAAATCATTTTATGTTCATTCCTTTTTAACACTAGGTTCATTGTCTTCATTATTATTTTAAATTCATTTACATGATATTTTATAAAAGTTATCACTAACTTGAATTTTTTTTAGAGATTTCTATGTATTGAGAAATAGATGTATTAATGAATTATTAAAAATTGTGCTGAGAAGTCAGTTCTTTCCCTCAGTTGTCTTCTTTCCAAACTTATTCTGTTACAAGTTTCAGATAATAGTAGTTGTCGACTTGGTTTTCTTATTGTATTTCCGTTTCTTTTTTAGTGATTCATTTATTTATATATTCTACTTTTCCTGGTTTTGAGAATCTGATTGGAAATGCTTCAAAAATAAAAGAAAAAAGTAGCACTTAAATTAATTATCATCTGGGCATAGTATGCATTCCTTTAGGTAATATACATTCATCCCACATATAATCCCTTAGGAAATCAGAATATTCAGAATGGGATCAGCCTGTAACAGATCACATATTTTGGCATTGATGTACGCAAATATGTGCTGTAAGAAATTGCTTTTCCTTGATTTATTAAAGAACTACTTGAGAAAAGGTGCAGGTCTCCTTAAAAGAAGTTATTCCTTGCCCATTCTTTAATTTATATGATTTGTGAAATGATTGTTTAACAAAATTATCAAGATAACTAGATGCTAGCATATTGTTATACAAAATTATTTTCTTCAAGTCTGTGACATTACAATAACCTATTGCTATTGTAACAATCTATAACAATAGCTCAGGCTATTCCTAAGGTTATTTCATTAACTGAATTTCAGCAACCAAATTGTAACAGTAATATGGGCTTTGTGTCAATCGATAGCGAGTGAGGCCCATATTAACAGTAGTGTATTAACACTGAAAGAGAATATGTGCAGTATATGGGAGTTTTTGTTAGAGTTTGAGTTATTAAAACTACTTTTAGAAGTAAACTGCTGGTCATCAATATGTGTATTTATTAATATTTATTAAAGCACTCTGCAACAGGTTATGGGCCCAGATATGTAACTGTGAACAAAGGTACAGAGGTCATGAAAATTTTGTTTAGTTGTGACCATGTGGGTAAATATGGAATCACAGCAGTTTATGAAGTTAAATGAAAATAACTGGAATATTTGGAAATTCCAGATGAGAGTAGTATTGATAGCTAAAGATCTCTTTGTTATTACCAATGGAGATATACAGAAACCAGATGTTTTGAAAGCTGCAGAATTGAAAAAGTATGAAATTTATAATGTACGTGCACAGGAAGTGTTATTAATGTGCGTGGAATCCAGGCCTTAGTCGCACATTTTAATGTGCAAGACTGCAAATGAAATTTGGACTAAACAGAAAACAATATATGAGCATCAATTAAGTATGAATATTCATTTATTACAGCTACAATTTTTTAATTTGAAGTCTGAAAATGGTGTTATGGACTTTCTATCAAAAATTTAAAATTTAACTGTTTCACAATCAACTGAAGTTGGAAACATAATCCATGCTGATGTCTGTGGTCCTGTGGAAGTTGACTCAAGGTGGTTCTTGTTATATATTTTTATTGAAAAATGACTATTTGCATTATAAACAGGTGTATTTTTTAAAACACAAGCATGAAGTTTGTGGTAAGCTTGAACTTTTTGTGAAACTATGTGAAAAACAAACTGTTCAAAAAATTAAAGTCTTAAGAACAGATAATGGAAAAGCGTTTGTTAATCACTATGTGAAAAAACCTCTGAATTGGCAAGGAAGAGAACATCAAATTACTCTTTCTTATAATCCCAAGCAGAATGGTCGTGCTGAACAAAAAATGCATACAATCATTGAGGCAGCTACAGTTAACAGTAAAACACCTTATGAATTATGAAATAATAAGCAAAGTTTTGATTTTAAAATAATAAACCGCTGTTTGATACAGAAGTGTGGGTGCGTATACCAAAGAGAAGAAAAAGAAGCTTGATCTTGAAAATAAAAAGGAAATGCTTGTAGGTTAGGGTGAAAGAACAAAGGACTGAGAGTTAATTTTCCAGTTATGAAAGCAGTAATGTTAAAAAGTAGTGTTGTTTTTGTTCTCTGTAAACCGAATAAGTTCTTTTATGTTTTTTGATTGTAATGTCAACATGAAGAAAGAAGAACCTACATCTGAAGTTGAATACATTGTAAACATTATTAAGGATGTGACTGCAGATGAAAGTTTAAAAAGAAGTTCCCTGAACATGAACATACATAACCCTACTGATAGAAACAGCTTCATCCTAGGGATCAGCTGCAGCTTCCAGTTAAATATAATGATTATGAGACTGTCTTTGTTAGTGTGTTGAATATTGAAGAACCAACATCATATGAAGAAGCTAAAAAATCAGTGGTTTTTGCTAAGCAGTGGCAGGACGCTATGGAAGTTTAGTTGAAATCATTACTTTGAATCAAAATAATTATCTAGGAAGTGTACTAAAACGTTTCAGTATGTTTGACTGTAAAACTGTTTCTACTGCATCGGATTATAATTTTGATTATAATTATTTGATGAGAGAAAAACTGGGAAATACAGAAATAAAAAATAAGTGTCAAAAATTAATAGGTTGTATTATGAATGCTATGTTAGGTAGCAGACCATATCTGTGTGCAAGTATTAGTATTCGAAGCGGATACCAATGTTGTGCTAGTAATAATTAATTAATATCTGTTATGATGTTGCATGAAAGAAACTCTTCATTTGAAGTTAGTATATAGTAAATGTTCTACTACTGATATTATCAAAGGTTCTGTAGATGCTGACCGGGGTGGTTACACCATTGACAGAAAATCCACCAGTGGACATTGTTTTAAACTGTCTTAGTGTTCAAAAAACCAATATGTTTTATGTTATTCTGTCTTCCACTGAGGCAGAGTATCTAGCCCTCAATCAATGTGTCAGCGAGTTTCAATGTGCTTGTTGGTTTCAAAATATTTTAATAGAATTAGATGTAGATGTACTTTTATTTGATAACAGTTTGTCAGCTTTATAAATTAGTAAATATCATGAACGATTAAAGCACATTGATATTAAGAATCATTTTATTTAAGAGAAAATGAAACAATGTATAATAAAAGTATGTTATTTACAATTGGATATTGCTGAAGTTACCATGAAGTGGCTGATGCACTCACCAAGGCTCTTGGTAAAGAGTCATTTGTAAGGTTAAGAAAACTAATGTTAAATGGAAAGTAAGAACTATGTTTATTTTTATTTTTTATTGACATTCTTAAAATTTGCTATGTTTTGGTCTTTATTATGTATTATAATTACTGCTGGTTGTCGGTGTGTGTATTTTATTTATTTAAAGCACTCTGCAACAGTCACAATCAGAATAGTACATCAGTACTATTGATGTAGACTAGTACAGTACATTGATGTATATAATGTTTTGATTTATGGTGTATCCTTGTTTATCCAAATCCTGTTAATCCATACATTTGAATTTCCTGGATCGATTCAGTGTTGAGATATTTGAAATATGTACATTTATATATTTATAAATAACTTCAGAACACTTAGACTTCTTTTGTAATTTAGGTCTGATTTAAAAAAAAATTATTTTAGTATTATGCAATACACTTTGGTAGAAAAACTTAATTTACCATTTTTTTTTAAATGGGAAATATTTAGATTATTTATATTTACTTACTAGTAAATTAATAAAGCCTATATGTGATGGCCATTAGTTAAATGTATTTGTTTATGTGTAATGCAAACTATTGTAATTGGCTGCAGCTTATTGATCTCATTCATCTCTTGTTTGAAAAAAGTATAAACGATGTAGTGACTGTTATAAGCCTGTTCTCTATTTTGTAGGTATATTTTTCAAAATTGAACTTATTTTAAGTAAAGTTTGCATTTACTATTAATACCTACATAAAAAAGACCGATCCCAATATGCTGTATGATACTTCTAAATCATCTGGACTTTTATTTGTCTAGTCCTTTCTGATCCTTATAACAGTCTTATACAAATTATTATAACAAAAAAGTTTGATCCCAAGAGGTTGTATGGTATTTCTGAATCATCGACTTTTATTTGTCCAGTCCTTTTTGATCCATATAACAGTGTCATAAAACTTATTTATTATAACAAAACAGTTTTTTATTTGTTATCAAGTAACACTATATATAAGCAGTTTATTTAAATTAGAGTATAGATGCTCTGGACCTTTCAAATAAAAGCATGAGATTGTTCTACTTAGCCATAGAGGTTAGTTGAATAGTAATCATTCTGCTTAGTTACTTTAAATCTTGTGTTTACGTTTTTTTATATTCAAAGTGTGCATATCTTTATCTTAGTAGTCCACTATTTTTGTTTTTCATGTTGCATTATGATGAACAGTCTTTAATCATTCTTTTTTACTGTACTTTTCTGATTTCAGGTGTTATACCCGATCCGGAAACTGGAGAAATATTGATAAATATATTTGGTGAAAGAGGCTATCCTGTTAGAAAATTTATGGGAATGTTATACTGGATGCCAAAATTTAAAAATATTTTACCGTGGCCTTTACCACAAGAAGTTCCTAAGGAACCATTTGACTTAGCTATGTTAGCAATTAAAAGGATTACCGGTGTGGATCCTGCTAGTAAAATATCTGTTCATTCAGTAGGTACTTTGCTTCTGCAAATTCAGCTTGTTTGTGTATTATATTGTGTGCCATTTATCAAATTTCATTACTTCTCATCTGTTCTGTTAGTTTTTTAATCGTTTGAAATGAACATTTCTTTATTGAGAAATACTAGTTTGGCAGTTATAATCATTATGTGGGAATGAATATATATTTGGAAGGATTATTAGACATGAATCCCACAAGCAGGAAAAGTCAGGAAATATAAACTTAGGAAAGTGAGGAGAAATTGCAAAAAATTTTAGAGAATTGCATTTTTGTTACAGAATTAAAATTAATGTTATTAATAAAATATTTTTTAAGTAATGGCAAAATGTATATACTTTCCTGGCATCAGGAAGTGACAACCCTGTCCAGCATATTGCAACTACATCCATCAAGCGGCCATTAACATGTCCTTTTCTTATGTACATTCCGTAATTATTCTTTTATATTAAAGGAGGAATATTTCAAATTGTAGTTCATTTTTTCACTGGTGAAATTTTAACAAAAAGGTTATCGTTGAAAAATTTAAAGTTTCTAATGAAACAAGATACGGAATTCTCAGCCTTCACTGAAATTTTTTTTCATTTACCAGTGGCGGTTCAACTTGGCAGACTAAAACTTTGATCAACAGTTATGAGAATAGTGGTTGTGATGCATTATGTTCTTTGCGGATCTTCTGATCAGAATAACAGCATTTCAGCAGCAAATGATATATTTGAATCCTCAATTTTATATATACAAAATGGCAACACAATTATTTATTTTTATTTTAAAGACAATGTTTCTAAGGCAGAGATTATGTGGGTTCTCAATGTTGTACAAAATAAGTTATCCTTAAGTTCATGTGAAGATGTTGGTTCAATTTTTTAATTGTGTTTCCTGATAATTGTATAGAATCAAAATTCCAGCTTAGAGCTACTAAATGCTCTTATCGCCTTGTACCATATTTTGAAGGCATTCTGGAAATATGCTAGAATAATATGACAAAATAATTTTCAAGTAAATGTTAATAATGTTTGTTTTCTGAATAAAATAAGGTGTTCTGTTCTAGTTTTTTTATCTGTATTACTTTCAGTCTCAGTAATTTTAGTTTTTCTTCGAGTTGTGATCATACATAATATTCAATTTTTGTTAAATGAAAATCTCTGTTTTGTTAAAAATTTTATGTAAATCAAGTTATTTAATATTGTTTTTTGTTTATTTTGCAAAATAATGTGAGCTTTTTTTTGTGAAAAGTTTTTAGCAGTCTTAGATCCAAGCCCATTGTTTTTAAATGTCTATTGTAAAAAATCATTAAAAGATGAGTGTAATAATAAATGAATAAAAAAGGCGTGAGTTGGACAGTTATGGGGATGATGGTGGAGGTTGCAAAAAAATAGAAATCTATATTTTGCGGAATAAATGGCAATACATACCATTATGAGAGTCAGGAAATTTTTATTAAATTAGTCAGGAAAAATCAGTATAAATGAATCTTTAAATTCAATGGGAATCCTGCTGAAGTTCAAGATTTATTAAATTATTTGATTGGATTGTTTTAGAATTGTATTGTTACCTCAGTTTTTGATATTTTTAACACTTTACCGACCTAACTTTAAATTATGTACGACGGGTGTGAAATAATTACAGTTGCTCATAACTCACAAATGAAATAATAGTCAAATAAAACAAATATGGCAAAAAATTACATTTTATTTATTACTACACTTTTATGTTGATGGTGAACAAGTTTTCTTATTTTGTTACTGAGAAATGCTGGGGGTCTTTCCTTGATCCACGACTCATTGTATCCTTAAGATCATCATATGGGGTGAATTAGTACCCTTAATATCGCTCTTTAATTGCAGAAAGAAGTGAAAATCCTAGGGCATCAAATCTGGTGAGTATGGAACATGTGTAATAAGTTCAAATATTAACTTCACAAGAGATGTGACCGTCAACTGATCTTCCCCCAAGTATTCACCTCTCTGTTTACCTGCAGGACCAGACCCCAGTTGAGCGTGAGAACGATCGTCCGCCCTCAGATATTGTCATGAAATTCCTTCCCTGGTCCGGTAACTCTTCTCACGGAACATCTGTTTAGGTGTACCAGCGAACAGTATTACAAAGGACGATTGTTAAACGGATCTGCTACATTTACTAAAAGGATTTCTTTCAGTTCCCTTTCTGGATTCCTCCTATTATTATATTTTCTACTATTTTTTCTTAATTGGCAGGATTCCGTTACTCAGATCCGTTATACCGGTCTTCTTACACTATTGTATTAAAACGGACATTTTTTTTTTATTAAAGTTATCTGAAAACTCAACTTATAACTCAACTTATAACTTCATTGTTTTACTAAAACGGTTAATGCTTCTTATTGCCAATAATTAAAGGTGTATTTACTGATTTTATGGTTAACATTTGTATATTCTTTAAATGTAATACTTAAAATTTTTTGTTTGTTTTTGTATATGTTTCTTTATTAAATTTAATTTCTTCAGTAATCTGAATGATTAGTTCTATGTAAAAATATTAAAAATAAAACTAATTCCAATAATTCTTAGGCAAGATTACTTTTCCTTATTTTTCATTAAAAAAAGTTTATAATAAAATCGATGGAATGTTGACATTAGAATTTTATATATTTGTTTATTCAGGTATCGATTATAAAAATTTCTGTGTAAATAAAAAAAAATAAATAATGCACGAAATGAGAGTAAATACATTTTTTTACACTAAATAGTTTTTTATGTCTAACTGAAATAATCACGCAAACACACCATGCTGTTAAAAACTCCTAACCGTGTTTGTACGATTAAACTCTTAATTATCTTGGGTAAGAAATTAATTAATAAATTTATTTATCGGGTTAACCAATCAATTATACAAACCTATAAAATACACAACGATTCACTTAGAATTCTCTAAGTTTCCTCAGGTGACAATACATATTCATACAAAATTCTCTTACATACTAAGAAATTAACCGGTCTACCCATCCTAGAAAACAATATTTTTTCCCCATCCCTGATGTAATAGATTCCCTACTCATACCAGACTTTTCTTATCTTAGATAATTATCTCTTTATATAACCTAAGAAATTAAATAATTGGTTAACCAGGAAATTAATAAAGGTAATATTTTAAAGTAAAATATGTTTTTTTATTGTATTTAATTCAATCCAATCAAGAGGAAAATAACTTAAATAAATTACATTTAAGTTAATATTCATATATATATATATATTATTATTTTTTTTTTTTCACTGTTCTCAGATTAGCTATAAACCAGTTTAATCTATACCTGTATAATCTAGAATTAACTCTGCTTATTTATAGAAAGTATACCTAGTAAAAAGTGACATCATAAAATAGGTAAATTTCTCTTGCGGAATTGCAGATAACGCATTGTTTCAATAATATTAATCTTTTATTTTAAATTACTTGAGACGATCTTTCTTACGGTTGTGACATGTAAAGCACGTGGGGTACCGGTCAAAGTCGATGACTTCAAAGTAACAAATGAATTTATCAAGGTTACATACAATAATATTACTTAGGGGAATTACAAGTTAAATATCTGTAAATTGAGTCACACCAGGAAGTTACGTATCATGTTGCACATTAAGTATCCATTAGTAGGAGATTTCTCATTGTTTTTAATTCAGGTTCTTAAATAATATTTACTACTTTTAACAGTCGACTAAAAAGAATAAGAATTCTCAATTCAATTTGAATTCTTATTTTTACTTTCTCGTCTAGATAGCGCTATAGCTCTACATAGGAAGGTATTGCAATCGGTACAATTCGGGTATATGCGATTTTCATAGGATCTTTACCGTTTCGACGCCTGAGAAACCCAAAATCCCGGATGGAAATTTTCCGAATCTTCATGTTCGTATGTACGTCTGAGTTTTCGATATTGGCCTCTAAATTACCTGTCTCCAGAACCGCTGGACCAGATTTGCTTTTACATTTGATCAGATTACTTCTATATATGGAGCATTATTACCATTACATTTTCAACTTAAAAGGTCAAGGGGGTGAGGCTGTAGAGCAAGGTCACCCTCAGTATCTCCAGATTTCGCCTAATTAAGGTCATATTTTAAGGCACATTTGTTAACAGTTACAAAATAATAATATTTGCAAAAAGAGTTTTGCAAAATTGCACCCCACCCCAAAAAATGCTATTGTTATGCTTGTATGTTATGTTGTGACGTCACAGGTAAGCGATAGAATTAAATAAATGAATAATATTTAAATTGTAAAAATGTAACTCGGTCCGGCCTGGTCTTGAACTCGATCGCCCGGTCGACTCGGTACCTGGTGCGTTAAGCCTCGCGGCTATACCGGTCTTTCTTTTTCCTGTTTAGCCTTCGGAAATTATAGTTCAGATAATATCAGAGGATGATATGTATGAGTAAATGAAGTGCAGTCTTATACGGTCTCAGTTCTACCATTCCTGAGATGTGTGGTTAATTAAAACCCAACCACCAAAGAACACCGGTATCCACGATCTAGTATTGAAATCTGTGTAAAAATAACTGACTTTACTAGGACTTGAACGCTGGAACTCTCGACTTCCAAATCAGCTGATTTTGCGAAGACGCGTTCACCACTAGATCAACCTGGTGGGTTTAGCTACTCCGGTCTATCTACCCTAAAGCAAAATTTGTTCTAACATTAGTTTAGTTAGTGCCGACCGTCGCCGCTAGTACCGCCACCCCCGCGCGAATTAAATACGTTTTGCGTACTTTTTTTGTTTCTTGACTTATGTTGCAATTAGTGTATACTGAATATTTATTTAATTCTGTTGAGCTATTTTACCTAATTTACATTTGTAGCTGTTAACTGATACGGGTTTCTATATTAACTGCATTTGACAAAGACTGTGATCTTATTCTTTCTAATATGTGTTAGTTTGATATGCTGTAAGTGTATCAATAACAGTGGATTTTCTGATTTTAAAGTGTATTTATGGATTACTTTGGATATATTAAGATCTATATTACTTTGGATATATTTGAACTTCGGAGATTACTATGAACTTGGGGAATTCATTAGTTGAATTGTATGAGTTTTGCTTAAGAATGTGATATTACAACATTGTGGTGCCGATGTAAACTTAATCTCTTTTAAATGGACTGGTTTTGATAATTATTTTTTATGAGTAGAGGCAACTACCTCTACAATGTATGAGAGGAACTCTGTGTCCTTTGTAATTTTTTCCAGATTAAGTGTAGGATTTTTAAATGAAAAATTACATTGTCTACATAGATTATTTGAAGATATTTTCCATTTTTTCATCATCTTCATTGCTTAAAATTAGATTATTAGAGATTAATGAGGAGCATTCAGATATCAAATATTTTCAAACAGAAATTTAGGAAAACTAATTAGTAAATTTCAGTATAAAAATAATGCATACCTGCTTATTCCAAGGTGTCTTTAGCTCACTCTAAATTGTTTTTCTACATTTATTCACATTTCTTTTTATCAAAGATCCAGATTACTTTCTTTTAGAAGTGTTGTTTTCACACGGGGAACATTTATAGGCTTATTTAATTAAAATAAAATAACTAAAAATTTCAGATCTGATAAACATAAAAAAACATAATCATAAAAAATGCACTAAATATATATATATATCTGTTAAATTATTCATTAAATTTAAAATTTTGCAAGTCAGCTTTAAACAAGGAGTTAGTAGTAAGTTTTTATGATTATTTATTTTTAATTTAGTGTGAGCTTATCAAAAGAAGAAATTAAAAAAAAAATTGAAATAGGAATAGTTTTATTGTTTTTGTGCACAGTACAACTTGTGCATAAAAGTTTTATTTTATCATTTATTTCGAATTATAGCCCTTATTTTTTATTGCTATTTTACCTTTTAGTAATCTCACCACAACTGAGCCAGTTTTTTTAAAGCTTTCCTTTTTGAATATGTAATATATTATTATACTTTTGAACATAAACATATAATGGTTGTAAACTGCTAAAAATCCAGTACAAAAAAAAAATATATATATATATTTTCTTTTTGTATAAAATGATGCATTATTTACATATATGTGAATTAAAATATTGGTTCACTGATCTCCATGGAGAAGTTGTAGCATCTCAGTCTTTCATTCAGAAGGTCCTAGGTTTGAATCCCCTGGTCAGGCGTGGTATTTTTCATACACTAAAAAATGTCTATTCCATACTCTCACGTACAAAGTTTGAGGTTTAGTGGTGAATTATTTTTTTTTTACAATATTTTTAACCACGTAAATTAGATGAAAAAAAGATTAAACAGCAGTTATAGTATTTTAAATTGACTAATATCAGTAGTTTTTTTTTTTAATATTAACCTTTTGAACTATCAGTATGATAATAATATATAATTATAAATGTATAAAATAACAGTAGTTATGTTACAAATATTTGAGTACTAGTTCTAATTTAATTATTGTAATTCAGGTTTGCTTTATTACTAGTTATTATTTGATTATATTTTACTTAATATTCGTTTTAATTTTCTGAATTAAATATTATCTAATTTAATAAAGTGGGTGATTTTTATTTTAAAAAATGCTAAACAATATGACAAACAAAATAAATTTTAAACAATTACGATTACATTCTGTTTTATATAATAAAAATGTAATTAATAGGAGTGTATTATTTAAAAGTCTTGGCATTAATAGAACATTTTCTAATTGTATGAAATTTTATAGTAGATCGAAACTTGATGAATTGATACCAAAATCTGAAGGATTTCCATCTAGACATATTGGACCAAGAGAACAAGATCAGACTTTTATGCTTGATTCATTAGGTTTTAGAGTAAGTTGATTATTTTCTTGTATTGTTATATTGTATTGTATATATATATTGTATTGTATTGTATATATTGTTATATTGTATATTACATAAAAATTTAATCTTCTTATATGTAACTCATAATTTAAATTTTCTTATATGCAACTCATAATTTAAATCTTATTTTATCTAACAGAAGAAAACAGTTTTCAAATTTCTCCTCATACGTAACATTCACTGTAGTTTCTAATTTTTCTTTTTATAATTTCTCTAATGTTAGTATTAATTGTCATAATATAGTATACAATAAATATATTTAAGAATTTCTTTCTAATAACAGTATTTGTATTTTGATGCTGGAAAATTTCTTCTTTTGTGTTTAAGCTCTCCTAATATATTCCAGGCTGCTTTTGATATTTTATTTGTTATCCAACCTTACATCTGAAAAAAAGATTGTGTTCCCCTATCTTAATATTTGATTTCTCATTGTTTTAGTTACTTTTAATGATAGTTTAATAAAACTTATTTTTCATTTGACTTTCTCTAATGATTTCGAGTCATTCATTTCTTTTAACTCATTCTAAACTTCAGATAAAGTGACTTAGTACAGTGAATTTTTAGTCTCTGTCTATTGATAAGATTTAAGGGTCTGTCTCCAAGAAAAATTCATTTAATGGTTCTTCCATATAAAAATTAAAAAGTAAATAAAATAGGGTTCATTTATGACTCATTCCTTACTTTACCTTTTCTACTTTTATTATAATTATTGGATTCTTATACAACTTATATAACTGTTTATATTTCATATTTTAATCCCATCATTCTTGAACATTTTATTTCATTTTAAATAATTTTTTTTAAGATTATAAATGTCACATTCAGATTTATACAAGCTAACCTTCTAAAATTAATCGGTAGACTAAATTTGCATTTTGTTCCCGTGCTTTTCCAGAAACCAATTCGGGTTCATCTTTCTTTTGTTCTAATCTTCTATAAATTAAAAAGTTTACTGCAGAGATATTAAACTTACATTCAGATTGTTTACCTGTTTCTGCTTACTTTGGTATCTTAAAAAATAGATCATTTGTTAAAATCTGAGAGAACTTTTCAAATCTAATAAATTGCACTTTTTATACTTTTTGCTTACACACTTATTACGTATAAAAACAATTTGTTTGGTTTGTTGGAAAGATTAATATTTTGTTAGAAATTAATAAAAGTTATTTTTAAAATACTGAAAATATTTCTTCCAAAGGTCCTTTCAGAGCAAAATAGTAGCATCATCTTCACTGGAGATACTGCTGATGTTTATAATGTTGCTCATTTAAAAACTCAGGATACTTCTTAAGTTCATAGTTAAGTCTAAAGAAGTATGAGTACCAGTGCACATTCATATTTATCAGATGACTTCGCAGCTTTTATAAGATCTGGTTGATTTTTCCCGTAATTATAACATTCAACACAGGTTTTGTTGAAGTAATACAGACAAATTAGTAAGTTTTAAACTGTTTCACTGAAAGGCCATTGGCTCATTAGTCCACTGAGATGACATCACTGAAAAAATTCTCTCCACGTTTGCATGTGAGCTGGTATTAAAAATAAGTATTGGAATATTTTCAACAAGTGAGAATACTGATGCTTATCCATACTCTCAAAGCACCTAATCTACTTTTCACTTGAGTTTAAATTCTCCCATTTAGGCTCTCCTTCGTCGTGCTGTTTGTCCATTAAAACTGTAACCGTGCTCTTTAGGCAAAGAAACTGATCATAAACCTCACTTTTTGGGAAAGAAATGTTTTTGAGGTAAAATATGTCTGATTTTTTTCTATTTGATCCCAATTAGGGATTGGCTTTAGCATTATCCAGTTAAAGGTGGATAAGTGCTGAAGGGACTCACTCCACTTATCCAATTAACCATAAGCTGTCTGGAAAAATTCCTTACATTCCCCATTAAACATCTTATCACTTTCTTTCTCTTTAACAATTATTTGCTTAATTTTAAACGCAATAAAGAGAGATTCTTTTTGTTCTTTAAGAGCCTTCAAAGTTTTGTCGAGAATTGATTTAACCTCAATAATTGAATATTTGAAGATTCAATTGTTTTTATTTTTTTTTTATGAAATAAAGACAGCTGCTTGTACAGAAATCACATATAAGCCTCACTTAGTGTGGTTGAGAAAAAGTACATGCGTATTTTAGGGGATTTTTCCTGATTGAGGAACTACACCTTCAAAGCTTCCTGTAAACTTAAAATTCATTCAACTGCAGGCGTAAGAGATACCCATCTTGTTCTTGAGTGGTAAAGCAACTGTTTGTAAGTTATATCAACAAACTCACAGAAACTTCAGTTCTGCTTGTGTAGAGAAGTAGTTGAACAGTTTGACAGCTACTGTGTCAAAATCGATTGCAAGGACATCAGCTGCACAAGAAACTGTATTGTGCAATGTGTGTGCAGGGCACCCAATCCCCTCCATGTCTTTCCGCAAATTACCTTGCAGTTTGTGGAAAATGTTGTTTACCCCTTTGTGGTTCGCACCTCCAAAATTAGCCTTTGTGTTATCACCACAAAATGACGAATATTTATCTAAAGGGAGGTTTACTTCAGCTAGGCTTGCTTTGTTAAGCAGTAGATGGTTATGGTATCTGAACTGTTATCTTTCAGTGATGAAACCTTTATTATTTTACTGGTAATATAATCATCTTCTTTAAAATATTGAACAACAACAGGAAATATTTTTCTGCTTTATGGTCAGTAGCATCAGTTGAAACTTCATAATATGGAATTTCTTCTAATTCTGAAACCCAAGTACTAACTGAATGTGAAGAAAGCATGTAACTGATAAATGAGTAGCTTTAGTGCGTGCTGTTTATTGTTTTACTGCAACCTTAGAGTCGGGATAAATATTCGGATTTAACTTATTTGAATAATCAACTGATTTAAAAGAGCGATGCTATTTTACAACATGGTACCTGCTGTAAGATCAGCAGTAGCTATGATTATTTCTTCTTTCGAATCCTTTTTCACAAAAAAATTCGCCAATCATCTTAGAAGAATTCACACCGTACATGCTATTTTTATGTTTGTTTTTAAATGGTTTAGCAGATCAGCTCTAATGCCGTGACTTACTGAGATGAACTTGTTGCAGAAAGAACAATATGCTTCTTCTTCATTCTTCTCCTTTTTAATAAAAGTTCACCTTAGAATATTGTTCTCTGAAATGACATTTTCATTTTGGCATTGTACATGCAAACGCTACACTAACATGCAGCAACTTAAATATGTGCACAATGAAATAGCCTAAACTCCAAAATAACAGTAATGACACAGACTGTCTGTGAGCAGTGAAGTGACTAACCTTGATTTGGCTTTTGTTTTGGTTTGACATCTGCTGTCTGCAGGCAGGCGCTCAGGTCAGAAGTTGTCAACCCTCAACGCATAAAATTTCCCTAAATTAGAGTGAAATTTGTCTTCCGAAAAATAATGTTTATATTATTTACCAAACCGGGATAATTTAATATCCTGAAAATCCTTCTCGGGACACCAGGACGTTGAGGATAAAACAAGTGACAGTCTCAAAAAATCAGGACGTGCAGCAACTCTATTCATGCAGGATGGAGCCAGACCACTCACAGCTAATGTTGGTTTAGACTTTTTGCATGAAACTTTTAACGCAAATGTCATTTCAAACCGATTTCGTAATCGTTTTGTGTGCGAATAGAACTGCCCCCGAACAGTCCTGATTTGAATCCGTGTGATTATTTTCTTTGGGGATTAAAGAAGGAAAAAAATTTTCCTAAACATCCTTGTACAGTGATGGAACTGTGGGTCCCGATCATCGAGGCGTGCAATGAGATAACTGAGGATATTTGTCGTCGAGTTACTAACAATGTAGGAGTTCATGTTGATGGATTTGCTAGATGTGATGGTGGTCATATTGAACATATGGTAAGCAGAACATAATCTCCAGGTATATACTAAACACATTGTATTTTACTTTTCTGTATCGCGATTCAAATAAATATTTTTTAACAAAACCAAATGTTAGATAATTTCGTGCACCACTCTGTATACATACTCGTATATATTAAAAATAACGGCAAAATATTAAAAAAAAAAATAGATTAACAAAAATTATTAGGTAATGACTGCAAATAGAGTTTCTCAGTATTAAAGTTAAATTCTTAATGTCTGTCTATTTTGTCTGTATAGTAATATATGGCTAAAATACGACTGTTTCATTAACTGATAAACATTTTATCCAAATTCATCCTTGCAAAAAGATGAATTAAATTAACTTAAAATCACATATTTGGTCATTTCTTTTATCTTTTTATTTATGTTAGGGCTTTTATTGTATGTACTACTTTTCAATAGCATACTAATATAATGGTGTTCATTACTTTGCTAATGATGTTTTCTTGATCATGTTGCATTCTCCTGGTGGTTTTCTGTAAATTCCTAACTGAAGTTTCTTTTCAATTTTTTTTTGATGTTCATATCCAAAATTATTTTCTATTTCCTTTGTGTGTACTAAATTTTTATGACAGATATTGAGTCTATATCAGTCTGAATTAATTTAGTTTGTAATTTAAACTTTATGAATAAATTGCACTATGAAATAGAATATATTGATTTGTGGTTTATTATTTTTTAGTCATTGGATGAATTAAGCAGTAAGGCGGTTCCTGATAATATAAATCTGAGAAGACCATTACATTTGGATGAGCCTTTAGGTAATACATTTTTAATGGCTTTATGTATTTTTTAAGAATTTTATTTAAATCCTTTTGACAACACAAATGTTTTCAGCAAAAGTGCTGCTGTCATTGTTGCACTATGATTTCAATTAAAATTATTAGTGGTAATTTTTTTTTAAAACCACGTAAATAAGATGTCATCACACACACACACACACACACACACACACACACACACACACACACACACACACATACATGCATACATTCATACATTCAATCATACATATATATATATATAATAATGTTATTTTTAAACAAATAACATTAATTTAGTTGACAAACAGATCTGGTTCAAAGATAATTTGGATGACAACTTATTTTCATATCATTTTCATGACATATATATATATATAAAAGAGATATTTCAATTAACATTTTATTGTAAAATGTATCTGTTTCATTTTTAGTTAATCATAAAATGATATGAAAATTCTTTATTGGGCTTTATGTTTTAGAGACCTAACAAAATATAATAAGCATTAGTATTGCAATTAGTCAAAATTTTGGGGATCTAACTTCTTTAATTTCTGATTGTTTTGAGTTAAAAAAAAAAGGGTAAAATTCTGTAGGTGTGTATTTGTTTGGGTGTTGGCATATATCTACCATAATGTGTCTAACATACATTCATGAAATTTCATATAACCTGCATATACGTAATATCGATGATGTTAAATTTTAATGAAAATTGAACAAGGTGGTGGAATTAATTACAGCTAAGAAAGTTTTGTAACCGTACTTTCAATTAAAAAGAATTGTAAAACAAAATATAAAAGCACAAACAAACAAACAAAAGCAAATAAAAATTTCACCAACACCGATCAGGACTTTTAACATAAATGTGCAGAGCTGATTTAGTGTAAAAGATTTCAAGCCATCAGTTACTGCTATTACTTTGCTTTGTGATCTTGCTACTACTATAGATATTATTAAAATATTTTAAAGTTATAAAATTGTGAAAATCTTGCAGTTTATTTGAATTTTATCCCATCATATTTTTGTTTGTTTTTTGATGAATCAAATATTTTTTATACTTCTGTTGATGCAACACATAATGTCTCTGGAACTCAAAACTTGTTCCACAAGTGCAATCTGTGAATTGAGATATACAGAATGTTGAGGGGATATCTTGAGATATAGCAGGTTGCAGTTCATATCTGAATAATGTCTTAAATTTTGTGACATAAATGAAATTCCTCACTAAAATCCTACATCCTCCCAGGATAAGTAGGGTATCCTGAGAATGTCTTAAAATTCAAGTAAATATAGAAAATCCCTGAAAATTTTTAAATTTATCTTCTTAATTTATCAATAATAAAATTAATATTATTAAATTTAAGTTTACAGAATCCCTTTGATTCTTTGAACTCCCATTCTCACAGAATTTATGTAGCATAATTTAATTATAGGGAACAGAACTGGTTAACGGGCTATCAATGTTATTATATTGTTATATGCGACTATCCTTGAATATGTTGTCATCTAACAAACAGAATAACATAAATTTTACCCTTGATCGTGTAAATTTGAGGTGACCATTACTATTTTCTACCCAGCACATTAAATCGAAAATTCCTAATCCAAATTGAAAACAGTTTGTTGGTCTTTTCTTATAGTTAAGGACTCTTTGTAATACTTGAATAACTCCCAAATAAAAGTTCATAATGCTTAAACAGTTAGTTTAATTCTTTTCTTTGTAGAGAGGGGCAATTCCTGCAATACCCTGATTGCAGTATCAGGATATTGGAAAGTTTTGTAGATTACTTCTTGATTGACACTTAGTACTGATGAACTAATTCTTGTTTTAAATGTGTGATTTATTTTATCTATTTGTATATCTTATGTATTGTGGCATTTGCAATGTGAAATATATATTACGCGATGAATTGAAATAATTATTTATAAAGTATTGTAAAAGAATAATTAATAAAGTGCAACTTTCAAATATATACAATACTTGTTAGAAAACAACTGACCTTGAAATGGTTCTGACCAATCAGCAGAGATGGATTGGATGCATATAGGTGGTTTATATCTTAAAAATTAATTATATTTAATCTGTAAATGAATTAATTCATTTGCAGATTAATTCGATTTAGGGAGGTGCACAAAGAACATTTATTGGGGATGGATATAAAGTGCTTTGTACTTAACCTTATGGGATTAATTTAAACATTATTATTCATATTTAAATTTACAGGTGAATATGAACTTATAAAAAAAATTAGAAAAATTGCAGAACTTAACCAAGTATGGCGGTCATATATTGGTATGGGATACCATAATTGTTGCGTCCCGCATACTATAATGAGAAATATTTTTGAAAATCCAGGCTGGTAAGTCAATTTATCTCTGTATTAAATGTTCATGGTTTTCTTATTTTTTTAATCAGTACTTGTTATTTTTCTTTTATTACAAACCTATATAATGCAGCATTATAGTAGAAATCTTTTTTCAAAGTATAGAACAAAAATAACTTCTTACAACAAATATGGCCGTAAAATAATTTCCTGAAACATAAGTCAATGATCCCTAAGATAACACCAAGCATTGTGAATTACTATTAAAATACTTTAAGAAAATGCCACAAATTAAACTTTAAAGATAATAAAAAATAATTTTGACCTTGCCTAACAAAAGAATAAACAAAAACATACTTTCAGAATACACCAAGAACAATAGATAATTAACATGCTCATCCACAACATCTTAAGTAATCAGCCTCATAAACTATCTGCTTAAGTATAATCTACTCATGTCCCCTAAAGAGCACATAAGGACTCTTCACTACAGAATGTCTAACACCTAGATTCTCATTCTGTGTAACAGCACACTCATCGATAGTCTTATACAAAATTAATAAAAATACTAAAAAGGTAAGCGAAACAAAAAATACATCATATTAATATATATAAAACATAAAGAATCGGAGAAAATAGCTTATAAATTAAAAAAATCTGGATGCAGTGTGGCTTTTCAAACATTGATCAGACAAAATAAACAATTTTACACAGAAAAGAAACAACCTGGAATATTTCACTATTCTGTAGTATGTAAACTGAATTGTTCAAACCACACAATTTTCTACATCAGTCAAACAGGGTACAATTTCATTCTAAGATATAATGAATATTATAAAAGCTTTCCACATCAACGTAGAACCAATATTTGCCAGTAATCTTGTCGACACAATAAGCATGTCGACCGACATTAATAATAAACTTGATATTCTTAATTTTCAGAAAAGAATTGCTTATTAACATACTCAAACGTTATGAAATAGAAGAAAATTTCATTCATAACTGCATTGCTGGGACTTGAAGATTAAAATGTTTTATTTTAAATAATGAAAAAGACAAACAAATGTTTTAAGACTGAGAGGTGTTGCTATCATCAACCATATCACATATAAAAATGTAATAATTTTAAGAAGTGAAATAAACAAAGGTCAGGGATAGGGGCAATTACTTTTATACCGAGATTTTGAATAGTAGATTTTGGATATCGGTACTCTTTGGGAGTTAGGTTTCATCTCAGAAATGGTTGATCTGAGATTGTACAAGACTACATTTCATTTACATTCATACATATCATCCTCATTCATCTTCTGAAGTAATACCTTGTGGTGATTCCGGAGACTAAACAGAAAAGAAAAAAGGGATAAGGGCCGGGCAATAATGATCAGATGAGGAAGCGATTATAATGTTACCAGTTGTAAATAATTACAACCATTGAACTCAGTAAGTCAGGTAAACAAAAAAAGAAGAGACTTAAGAAGCAAGAAATTCATCTCCTGAAACCAGAGTTAATGGAAAAAGATGAAGAAGAAACATTGATAAAATCCAGTTTCTCTTCTTCATCACAGTCTGTATACAGGAAAGGTGACTGCCTCAGCATTTCTTTGCAACTCACTTAAAGAGAGTGTGTTATCCCCTTCATAAACTAAGGCCCCGTCAGGTGCATCCCTGCTAGACCAAAAGATACTGCCAAGGCCTTCAGAGAACAGAGGAAGAAAGGATGCAAAAATTTAGCAATTCTCCCAAGGATAACCGTAGTCAAAATTTTCAAACTTACACAATCTAATAAGATCAGAACGCAATACAAAATTCCATCCAGTTTATCTACTGGTTGTAACGAACCAGCATCTACTTGTTGTAACGAATACCATGATTCAATTTCCAGAAAATGTCATTATTTGTATATATATATATATATTTCACTTTCTTGTGGACACGATAACTGCCATAATCTTGTGCCAGTCACTTTCAAATTGACACAAAGTATAATGACCCAAAATTTTGGTCGAGTTCCTAAATGGGTAAAATCAAGCCATGGGGGGAAGCTTTTTCAAAAAAACAAAATATCTCTCTACTATTCTTTGGATAAGGGCCTAAACCTTATCTAAGTAAAGTTTTTTGATATCGCCAACCATTGGCCCAGTGGGTGGGAAGAATGGAGTTTCGAAGACAAAAAAAAATCATACCTCCCTTAGTAGATACAGTATCAAATCGGTTGAAAGTGGTCTTCAGTCCTCTAAACATTACTTAAAATATTTGTCTGAAACAATGACCAACCCTTATGACAAGGGATGACCAAAATTTTGCTGGAATTGTAAGATGACGAGGGCGGCTTGTCATATGCTAAACATGTGAAACCTTTTTCACGTGCAACCATTGCCATATTGAGTAAATTTGTAGTTTTTCTTAACTTTAAGGTGGAAATCGTTTTTATCTCTTACTTAGCACCGGTGAAATTTACCTCCGCCTTTCAGCATGTCGAAAGGAATTTTTTATAACCGACTCAGCGTAATCTTGAGAGATTTTTGATATGTTTATTTCAGTTGTTAATAGTTATGAAGTACGTATAACTTATTTATTTTTTCCTATCGATATAAATTTGATAGAATACAGAAAAAAATTAGTTTTTATTTAAAAATGATCTAAGCGCAATGCTACAAGCCTTGTAGCAATATGTTTAATCTGCTCAGAAGACCAGTTTTCTCATTATGTAATTAAGATGTAAAAGCTGTAAAAATATACCTTTCAAATAGTGTTGGTGGTTTTCAGTAAGGTTTATAAATACAGATGGTTAATGGCTAAATGCAGATGGTGGGAATAAGTTAATAATGAGTTAATGAAGAAGTTGATGAATGACATATCATGAACTGGTTTGAACCGTCAAGAGTATTTACATTATAAATGGTTAAATGTGTTTGTCTCCTACCATAGCAGTTCATAATATTAATAATAATAATCAAATTTTATATCAATTTTGCCATAATATTGATCATCTTAAAATATATTTTTTGATATATTGTTTATATAACTTTTTAAATAAAAAGTTTATCCTATAAAAGTTTTGTTTTATTTTGAGTTAATATTCCTTAAAATGACTTTTTATCTGTGTTTTTTAGGTTGGTATTTCACTTGATGAAACTGTATCGCATGATGATGTAAGCGATTTGCTTTGGATCTTTGGATGTGAAACATCGTTAGAAGAGGTATAGTATATATTTTTAAACTACATAAACAATATTTGAATTCATTTACTATTATTTTGAAAAAGTGTAAATTTTAATGTAATTTCATAAACATTTTAGTACATTTTATGAATATTTTTTAATGCATTAATCTATAATTCTTATGTTCACACTGAAATTGTTAATGAGTTAACACTTTCAGCCGTACATCTTGCTCTAGTAATATGTTAAAGTAAATATGAATGACAAATTTAGTTCTAAAACTGTGTCAGTGACCATATTTCTTTCTTTTCAGCCAGGAGGGCTGGCTTTACCATTAGTTTGGCTTGTTGTGCAATCCCTTCATAGGAAACAGGAGTCCTTGACTAATTCTTCAGGCAAGGTCTTACTGATACCAATCTGTAGGTGGTAGCATAGTACATAGATGGAACCAGGGCAGCTGACCGTAATACTTACCTAAGTTCCTAAGTAAGAAGGATAAGGATAACAAAAGGGTAGGGAACAGGCAAGGAACAATCAACCGATTGGTCCTGATTTGGTTAGTTTACTGTCTTCTCAGGAATGATAGTTTCTTTTTTTATTATTATAATAAAAATCTTGCAGTAGGGGGCTGCATATGTTGAGAATTTTAAGTGAAGGGGATTTACACAAAATCAGATAGCAAATACGATTGTCATTTTGTGTACGATGTGTGTGCATACGTTAGTACTGTTTAAGATATAAATAAATATTGTTACAAGAAATGTCAAGCAATTTACCTCTTTGTTTCCTTGCTCTACCTTCAATTAATGCTTTTTCCTTCGGGTATACTCTGATCATCCTCTCTATTCCGTACTCTACCCATTAAATAATAATCTATTCAAAAGCATTCAAAATCGTGTTTTATGAAACATAAATAATGTTCAGAAATTGTATAGATAATGTTATGTTTTACTTGTTAAATCTTTGTAGGGTTGTATTTTTAAATAGGTGTTCCAATTTTTTGTTTCTTTTATATAGAAAGAGAGATTGTAAGATTTGTAGATTGTTACCTAACCCAAAATTTAGTTATTTTTAACACCTATCTAAATAATTTTTTTCATGACTGAACACTAGGAATTGTAATAAATATTTAAAAATTTTTCAGTATTTGGAACCTTCTAAAAAGAATCCATTCCTCACCAAAGCACTATTTCCTCTTCATGCCTGGACCACAAAAAAATTTAAGATTTTATTTATTTTTATTTTTTAACAGGAAAATAAACTGATTATTGATATAACTTATGTCTGAAATTTTTTCAAATCACCAGAAAAATTATATACAATTAACCTAATTCTTGTAGGGATTAGAATCTTATAATTTTTAAGAAAACCTTTTTTTAGAAAATTTCTTTTATTATTCATTAGTGTTATTTTAGAGAAATAAGGGGACATTCATTATGAAAGTACATTTTAAAAATTTTAATATGCTCTACAGAAATTAGAATAGGAAATTTTAAAAAACTTGATTTTTTAACATAAAAGGTTGAAATATTCAAAATTAATAAAATATGCAAATTACTTTAATTAGGTTTCTTAAAAATGTAGTGAAATCCATAGAAGAAATTGGTTACAAAAAAGTAAAAACTGATTGTTGTAATTTTAAACATTATATAATAAGAACATATAATAAACAAGAACTTACTGATCCCTGTCTTTAACCAAATGTGATACACTCCTATTTTGTGGAGCCACATGATCTGACAAATATGTGCTATTAATTAAACATCAAAATCCTTTTGTAACATATTTTTTATTTAATTGTAGGAATTGTTTATATTAAATAGCGTGTAAATAAAACTATACAAAGTATTCTAAAAAGTTAAAAATATCTTTGAAAATAATTTATTAGGTGTAACAGAGAAGAATCTTTAAAACACAAAGTCAGATCAAAGATTAGATACATGCTAAATACAATAAACAGTTTCAATTTGAAACCAAACTCTTTGTATATGGTGTGTGTGTGTGTGTGTGTGTGTTTTGGTGAAATCTGTTCAAAAAGTATCATACCTATCTTTTTCTTGAAAATTACTTGAATGTGATCAGTAAAGTTTGGTAAAAGTGCAGGACTATGTTCCACGTGTATTTTTTGTAATTGCATAGAGGATGTCATTTGTTATTCAGCAGCTATTGCATGCATGATTTTTGCAGGGCTTGTTGCAATTTTATTTTGTGCATAATGATGATATACACTAAACATTATTATATCAAGTTCTGCCAAAAGCTTAGTGAAACACAAAGAAAAACGATTAAGAAGATTAAGCAGACTTTTGGGAGTGAAGCTACAGGGGTAATAAATATTACAGAATGGAATAATAATTTTCAAAATAGTGACACTTCAGTTGAGAGTGAACAACACACCAATAGGATAATAACAAGCCGAACTCCAAATATCATTAACAATATATGCAATTTGACATGGAAAATCATCTGCTGACTAAGAAATTACAAAGGACATTGGGATTAGTGATGAGTTCACCTGATTTTAAAGGATGAATTGAGCTTGTAGACACAGACCATGAAATTTGTGCCAAAGTTGCTTTACTTGAGCAGAAAAAGATTTGTTTTGATGTTGCATAGTAGTATACCAATGTGATCCTAAATCTCTTAAGACCATGTTGTCGATGAATCTTGGGTATATGGATATAACCCAGAAACGAAAGCTCAGTTGACAGTTATCAGGATTTCCATGCACACTGGAAAACCTGGAATTTGAAAAATCTTTAAGTTCTGGAAATTTCTTGGAATTTGAGCTTATTTGTCATAAAATATTTATTACTGATGTAGAAATTTTGCAAAATTTTACTTATTTTTCCATACTATTATTTTAACCAAGTTCATTTTTTAGTAGAATATATTCTGAAAATAAGGGAGGTTGAAAGATATCTAATTTTATTATTTCTATCATTAGTTTTATTATCTTTGTCAATCAAAAAAAAAAATTATGACAAATAAAAAAAGTATGAGTTTCATAAAATACCTTGAAATTTTTATCTATGTCTCCACATACAACAAACAATTTTTCCACATTCACTAAATGTGTTTCACTGACTTTATTAAATTTAAGTTTCACTGACTCTACTAAATTGAAGTTGTAGAAAAAAATTGATGATCAATATCATTGATGCTTTTTTTATGCTTAACAGATGTTGTGTAGGATTTTGAGTGTAATTTTTTAGCTGTTACTGATCTTTTTAATGCCTAAATAAATCACCATCATTTCCAAGGCCAAAGAAAGCAAGACAAGTGAAAATGAAGCTGACTGTTTTTTTTTTTAATTTCCTCAGAGTTGTGCAACCCAAGTATGCCCCAGAATTCTAAACTATCAAGAAACAGAACTCTCTAAAGGATCTCCATTACCTTTGTCATGCAGTTTGGTGCAAGAGATTGGATCTATGGAAATTACATAAATGTCAGTTGCATCATAACACACACGCCTATTTGTCACATGTAATCCAGAACTTCAAATACAGAAAGTATTTATTCTGTATAGTCAAATACAGAAATCCTCAGTTCACTAGAACCTAAGACATTTTTTTTGAAATCACTACTCACCAGATATGGCTCCTTGTAATTTCTGGTAACTTCAAATGCTTCTGAAAGTGTTCTGATGTCACAGGTGGGAGATATAATGATGAATGTGATAGCACAACTTGTAGAAATATCAAAAGAGATGTACAAAAAATATTTTCAGTATTATGATAAGAGGCTATTTTGTAGGAAACAAAGATTTATAGCCACTTGGTCAATGGTCAGACAGATTTTGAACAAACCTTGTATTTATGTTTTATTTTATAAAGTTTAGTAATAATTATTAATTTTCTGTTTTTAGATTGCTGAAAACAGTGATATATTAAGCAACAGTATTTTGAAGACAGAATTCAAAAGAATGTCACAGTTTATGACTCATCCTATTTTTAACACTTATCATTCTGAAACAAGAATTGTAAGATATATGAAGTCACTAGAAAACAAAGATATTTCTTTAGTTCATTCTATGATTCCACTGGTTTGTATTTTCTGATTTGTTTAAATAAACTTAGAATAGTTAAAAAATTGTTCTATGCAGTTAGGCTCTAGGAAGTGTTTTTTTCATTTTTTCCAGGAATAAAAATATTAACCCACCGGCTTGGTCTAGTGGTGAACGCGTATTCCCAAATCGGCTGATTTGTAAGTCGAGAGTTCGAGCAAACTCGAGAGTCCTAGTAATGTCAGTTATTTTTACACGGATTTGAATAATAGATTGTGGATACCAGTGTTCTTTGGTGGTTGGTTTCAATTAACCACTCATCTCAGGAATAGTTGAACTGAGATTGTACAAGACTACACTTCATTTACCCTCATACATATCATCCTCATTCATCCTCTGAAGTATTATCTGAAAGGTAATTACCGGAAGCTAAACAGGAAAAGAAAGGAATAAAAATTTAAAAAAAGTGAACAGAATTAAAATAAAGTTTAGTGCTGTCTCTAACATTATTTTTATCCTCTGTTCAAGATTTTATCTATGTTGGGTCATCTGAAATACTTCTAATTTTTGTCCTGCACTATCTTTCACCTGCTGCTGCACATTTGCAGTGTTCTTTTTTGCAAGTTCTTACATCTTCCACTGCTATCATAAACCATCTTATTGCTCTAACTGTACTTCTCATTGCTTACAGTCTCATTTTTACTCCATCCTTTTTCTCTTCTCTACTATACTTCTCTTAAACTGATTTGGCAACCTCTGCATTACTTTTCTTTTCATTATTCAATATCAATTACTTTTATTATATTTCATTCTAGCCCTGCTAAATGAACCTGTTAGGTTTTCACAATATTTTGTATTTCCTCTAGATTATCATAATTGATTTGGCTGTTATTTTCTGCTTTTCCTAGCATTGTTATTCTACCCATTCGTATATGGCAAATATCAAAGTATCGCCATTCTCAAAACTACTTTTAGCAATCACTTAATGCCAAAAGTAGTTTTTAGAATGGAGGTACTCCATAACGCATCGACTACAAATGTTAAAGTGACAGTGCTAGAAAGGGCAAAAAACAATATTCAAATTGACCTGTCAGGTTCATTTTACCTTGTATTTTCTCCGCATAAAAGGACTAATTCTAGCTGAGATTTGTCACCAATAAATTAGTGATTACAGTACGGTAAAGATATTACGAGTAGACAAAGCACGGAAGATCAGTTCATTTAAAGAAAGAACAATGGATGTTAATGATGAACAAAATTCACTGATGAGCTAATAAAGACAATTTCAGTGATAGACATTCAGTAATTAATCGGTATACTTCTTGAGCAGGGCTTGGTAGAATTAAGAACTGTTCTTTATTAGATCTCTACTAAAATTGTAGGCTATTAGAAATATTATGTAGAGTGTACCCAAAAATTTTGCTGACATTTATCTACAAGTTTTTTGTTTTTGTTTTTTTTTTTTGCTACGGAAAACAAAGAAAGCTTTCTAAACTTTACAGTAATAGCAGATGAAACAAAGACTATTTTACCTATAAATAAACTATTTAAACATCTTGGCAATTTGACACTTCCTGGCAATTTTTAAATGATAAATGTTACAGCTTACAATGAACTAAATAATTTTGATGTATGATTAAAAACATGTAGTAAGGAATTTTGGTTTAAGGTTAGCCTCCAATTCCATACTCTTATTTACTATACAAAGTTGTTGGAGACCATCAAGTGAGAAATTTTAGACAATTCCTCTAATAGATGTAATCTTATACAAATAACTGTATGTATATACGTGACATAATCTCTTAGTGGCAAGGTGCAAAAATGAGATATCCAGTCTAAAAAATACTAGGAAGATTAACAGTATATTATGAAAAACAAATCACTTAGATTCAAATCCTGGGAACACCTCATTTTGACCTACATTTTTGTAACAGAGAACACGTCTTAATATAAGTAGATAAATGACATTCAAACACCAAAGTATACGGGTGTTATGATGGACTTGACCCTATTTGTTATGCATCATTGTCTAAGTTCAAGGTAAATTAGTGGAAAAAATTGAATTATTTGTTAAATTAACAGAGGGGAAGTATAATCAGAAGTCCTTTGCTTGATGACCTTAGTGCTTTGTTTTGCAGCAGGTGGTTACCCAACATCCAAACAGCAAGTGTCTGCATATATCATCCATTTGTTTGGTACTGAATAAATACATTTGAATAGTTAGTAGGTGCTTGAGATTGATACAAATTCAGAAAAAATTATTTTTTGGTCAGGGTAGCACTTCTATACTTCAATTACCAATTACAGAATTACTAGCAAAGAATAAGATGAGAGATTTAAGATTTGCATTCTACAATCATTTCATTTCTACCTCTCCTTGTTGGCCTAAGAGTGATTTTTTTCTTTGAATGAATATCATTCATCGGATCAATGAGGCTCATGGTTCTGAAAGGCTTATCGTATTGAGGCTCTCATGTTGTTATATGGAGAAACTGTTCTGTAGGGTTTGAACTGATGGTTGTAGGGTTATGAATGGATAATGGTACCTTTTATAAAACTCTTCTTTTTTACCTATTACTATTCCTCGGGCAGTAGTGGGCTCCAAGAGAAAATCAGAGTGAATTCCTCCCTGTATTTCTTCTGCCATCTTTGTGTGGATAATTCTGACCGACATCTTTGACATCAAAGCTGTTGGTCTGTAGCATAGTTATCATGATGCCAAGTTCTCTCGGGCATGCTTTACTGTGCTGCAAGAACTGGACACTTGAAAACCATGTGTTCTGCGATATCCTCTCTTCTGCAATAATTACACTTGGCTGAGGGATTCAATGCTTATGTAAACAAGTATGCTTTAAAGTAACTGACCGATCAGGAACTGAGTTAAATAGTACCCCCAGTTTTCCATGCTTTGTGGTCCAGCCATCTCCGTAGATCCAGAAAATTAAAGATATGTATAAAGGACATTAATTGTGAACACATAAAACAAATACATCTATTTATGCATAGTAATAAAGTTTTTATTAAATGGATAACTGGTTTTTGTCGGTCAGCATGAGAAACAATATTTTTGTTTTTATGTGTTTTAAACAGATTAAAAATGCTTATTTTTTAAAAAATATATTGATTTTTCTCCAAATGATTTTTTTTTAGGGCTATTATGTGAAACTTATTGCCATTTAATGCTGCAGATGGTACTACAATTAACAAATCCATATTGAAGCGGTTAGGACACAATTCTTAGAAGGCTGAGCTTTACTCAATAATACTATAACCATTGGGCTAAATTTTGGCTATCAGATAGGAAACAGAGTCATAGTTCCAGTATATCTACATAGTTGGTCCAAAGGTTATAGCATCTTAACTAGGAGCTCAGACCTTCACCTAATGGACCATTAATGAAAAGGATAAGGAAAAGGATGGTTTAAGGAAACCCACTTACATATAATAAAATAATAATTTGCAAATATACTGGTAGTTCAGTTTACCATAAATAATTCTGTTTATAGTACAGTCATATTCTAGGTGTAGACCTTATATTTAACGGTACAGTTGTTTTGCTGAGCAGTACTATGAAACAATAATGTTTGTTATTCTCTGCCAGATGGCCAAGATTATCAGCAGTTTTATTTTAATTTTTCTTTCTTTCACACCTTTTATTCACCCCATTGTTAACTGAAATTATGAAAGTAGTTATATACACAGTCATGTTAAAATAGATAATTCAGTTTAAAAATTAATCTAAACATTTTACAAAGTAAATTTATTAAGAAGTACTAAAATAGTAGTTTTTGTAATGGCACATTGAAATTGTTTACCAGAAAAAAATGTTAACACTTAAACAGTAGATAAATAAAAACTTTGTTCTTAAATATGCTTAAACAATAATTTGTTGCATAACCTCTTAATGAAATTTGAAATCACTTTACCTGGAAAAATAGCCAAAAAATTGGTACATTTTATGTTTAATTTGTACAAGTTTTATTCAAATAATTGAAACTCTCAATAATAATACAAAAAAGAACAAGGTTTAATATAATATAAAACTTAATTTATTCCACTGAGTGGTTTTTAAGATATATTTCTTTATAAACAACCTTTTTCTTTTGCAGTAATATATTAGGAAAGTATTTTCACATGCTGTTAAATGCAGGTTTTATTATAAGATATTATGATATTAGCCACTTCCTGATTCTATTTTATTGAATAATTTGTCTAATTAAATATTTACTGATCTGTTTTATAGGTTTATCTAGATGGAGCTAATATGAATGCACAGGTAGGTCTTTGTAGACCAGGCGATTATGGATCGGATGTATCTCATCTTAATTTGCATAAAACATTTTGTATACCTCATGGTGGAGGAGGTCCTGGTATGGGACCTATTGCAGTGTAAGTGACTGAAATTGTAATTTACTAACAAATATGATTGTAATAGTGGGTTAGTAACTAAAATTTAATTTACTGTAGAATACATACTCATACGAATGCATGTAGTGCAGTAATAGTCCATGCATTACACAGATTTATTAAATAATTTTATGCAATTTTTTTTTTTTTTTTAGTAAAGCTCATTTAGCCCCATTTCTACCCAATCATCCTGTTATTGATTTAACTGGGGAAGAGAAATCACAAAGTTTTGGTGCAGTAAGTGCTGCACCTTTCGGCTCATCTGCAATTTTAAGGTAATCAATTATTCATACTGTTAAATATATATATATAAAGAATTTAGTAAAATAAATAAATTAACTTTAAAGTAATATAAAAATATTACTTTTATATTCATTTAAATTAAAACCAACACAACATAAATTTTTCAAAAAGATTAACTAATTATATATGATTGCTTTAAAACAAAACATTAAAAAAGTAAAATTAATAATAAATCTAATTTTAATACTTATATAGGTAAACACCTGCTTTATAGTACAATGTGGAAAGAAAAAAATTCTATACAGAAATGAGAAATGGGAATTAAAAAAGCCCAATATTTTCAAAAACAATTAAAATTTTATAAATAATATAATTAAAAAAATCTAATTATGCTGATCACATTAGGGAAAATAGACAAATTTTCAAATATAGAAAACATGCAAACATTGATAACAAAATCTAAATCTGTTACTCTCCAAAAAATGTACATCACAAAATTATAATTGTTGTCAGGAGTATGAAACCTCATCATTTATATATGATCTATATATTAAAAAGAAAAAACAGCTAACCACATTTAAAATAAGCAGATAATTTTCTTCAGTTCAGAGGCAATTTGTATCTTACTCAAGATGCTTTATATCTATCTACCTACATACATAATTTACCTTATGCGCTTTAATCTCTATTCATATTTTTACTTTGAACTATTTTGCTATTACGGCTGTGTATGAATGTGTCTTTTCAATATAAGCATTTGAAAAATACAATATGTAATTTCTTTGAAGTTTCATTTACGAATTTAAAGACGTTTTCAAATGGAATATTCCTTTTGTTAATTATATTTTCCAATTCAAAGAAAATAATAAACTTGAAGCTCTTTGTACCTGATTGTAATATATTAATTATTAAATGGAAAAAAATCAGACAAATTTTTAAATTAAAAAAAAAAAACATGTCTTTTTTGTTTTTACTTCATTCATAGTAATAATAATAATTCCCTGTTCAGAGTTGAAAGAGAGACAGTAACAATTCCTGTCTTTTTTATGGTGGAGACATATGTAAAGCACTAGAGGTATAAAGGCACCCGTAAGAGTTGTTTTCTCTGAAAATAATGATAACTGTACACCAAGTTCATGTGGTAAACAGAGTGAAGGAGTCATTTGTAGGGTTGAATATCGGTAGCAGTTTGATGGGTTTAGTGTATCGATATGCCTTATTTATTTGGCTTGAAGAGAAGGCAGTGGAAAATCACTTCATTCCTCACTTTCCTTAGTAGTAAGCTATGTATGGTATTTTTTTTTTGGAGAGTGACATTTTTGGGAGAAACTTGAAACTCATGTCAAGTTTTGCCTGTACCCATTTCATTTATGACACCTAAAATTTATTTATTTTAGCAAACAGCCTAATTATAATTACAGTTACAATACTAATGAAAGATGAATTTTGTAGCATATGAAAAATGTCAGGCCTGACTAGGATTAGAATGCAGGGCCTCTATGGTGATGAATGCAGGACTTTCATGGAGATCAGCATAGTGGTAATAATAATGATGATGATAATTATTTAAATCAAGACTGAAGATGCTGTAATTATTGAAATAATACCTTCATTTCATGAGTTCTCTTATGTTATTGTATTACTTTTTCATTAATTTATATTGATTTATACTTTTATATTATTTTTCACTACTTTTTTCAGATGATGGGTGCAAAAGGTCTTCGTAAAGCAACACAAGTTGCAATTTTAAATGCAAATTATATGAGTAATCAGTTAAAAGAATATTACAAAACTGTTTATCGCAGTCCTAAAAGTGGTTTAGTAGCACATGAATTCATTATTGATGTTAGAGAATTCAAAAAAACTGCCAACATTGAGGCTGTGGATATTGCTAAACGACTTATGGATTATGGTAAGGCATGAATGAAATATTTTTTTTTCTGTATTATAAATGGTCTGCAGCATTACAACTCATTTGTATCGAACACTTTTTAGAACATTTAAAATAGCATAAAATAAAACATATTACATTATAGCACTTAACTGTTAGGTGAAACAAAAAAATGATGATACAAGAATATGCTCTTCATGACATAGAGAGCTACTGAAGAAAACATATTTTTATAGTTTTTTCTTTTGTATTGTTGTCAAAATTCAATAATAATGAAATAAGTATTAGTACAACTGAAACTATACAGGCTTTTAGATTTAAATCTGGTATGAGTGAATCAAGGAAGTTTGCTTTTTATTTTGAAAAGCCAGTCACTTTTTTCATTTTTATCTTCTTATTTTATAATGATTGCTAATCTTTTTGTATTTCTATGTCTAGAAAGTACTGTTTTTATATTTTATTATTATAATAGGGCTATTGCATATTCTCTTAATCACAATGATCAAAAAATTTTTACCTACATTTTTAAGAACAGGCTGTGTTGGTGTAAGGCTTTTCTATCATCCGCTACGATCGATCTGGCTTAAATTGTATTATAAGTTTAGGAAATACAAATCGTGTAATATAGTTTTTGTTTGCAAATATTTAAAAAGGCAGGAATAAAAATTCTGAAGAACTAATGATTTAGTGAAAATTATTGTTATATTTAATGAATTGAAAATATTCATTTGAAGCAACAATACTGATTTATGTTTGATTTCAACAGTTCCATTATTTTTTATTACAGTATGGGAATAATTTGCTTTATATGAAAATAATTTTTAAATATTTTTTTCAAAAGAACATATTCTGTTAATGAAATTTATGAGTTGTAAGCTATTTACAAATGAAAAATATATATATCATGCTGTTGCATGCTACCAGTTTGATAAAGATATTAGAGGATTACACATATTAAAATTCTTACAAATGCAATTTATTTACTCTTACGTATCTTACTACTTACAAAATAGATAAATTATATTTCACAAACAATAATTCTGATTATCTATGAAATTTACAATAATTAATAAAAATGCATACAAAACTAAAAAGTGAGGTTGCAGCGAGATTACAGTTACAGACTCCAATAAACTTTATACAAAGATATTTTACTTTTACTATTTACATAAGAAAGTGACTTATTTTTATAAACAAATAATGTTTTCTGTACTTTGTGAACAGCTTCTTGTAATCGATTGCAAAACAGATTACTGTTACAATTTCGCTCATATGCTCAAATGTTACCGCACATATTCATTGAATGTTATTGCACACTCTCTGCTAAATTCTGATGTAACTGCAGCTGAATCGTATCCCTTGTTCATTCAAGGGTAATGGCTTCAAAACATCTATTGTCCAAACCTTACACACTATTTTATAAGCTTTTTCCATTGTTCCTGTGTTGTTTCTGCATTTTTCTTGATATAAACTATTAAATAATAATAATTTATAAAAACCACTTATCAACAACTTTTAAAGGAAAGTTGTAGGTAAGAGGTTTTTATAAATTATTATTGTTATTGTATAATCATACCAACAGGCCATGTTTAATAGATTATATAAATTATTGTAGGTTTACATTCTTAAACATCTTAAATAATTATTAAAATTAACATTTAATGTTTTTTATTTTTAGGATTTCATGCACCGACTATGTCATGGCCAGTTCCTGGTACTCTTATGATTGAACCGACTGAATCTGAAGACAAAGAAGAATTGGACAGATTCTGTTGCGCACTCATCGGTAAATACAGCATTTCTGATAAATAATTTTTTTTCATATAAGAAATATTTGAATATCTGATATAAGATTTGATTTACAAAATTAAACCTTCCTTAATAGTACAAGTTTTAAGCGTGAAACCTGGATAGTAATTATATTACTTAAGTATGGTATAAGAGAAGTGGATCAAAAAATAAGTTACACCCTTGCTGTTCTTGAATTAAAGGGGTATATTAATGTCTTACGGTGGCAGCACTGGTTATGTTGTTGTCTTTACACTCCCCTAGCAGCAATTCTGTATGACATTCGGTATGTGTGTAGTATCATTGTCAATATGGCGTGTCCTCTAGAGGTTTCGTCCAGTAGTATGATTTTTGTGGACAAAAAATTACAGTTATGAAATTCATTGCCAAATTGTCGAGGTATATGAAGAGAATGCACTGTCACACCCCATGATCACAAAATGGTGCCAAATGTTCAGAAATGTAAGAATAAATGTGAGTGACGAACTGTGTGCTGGGCGTCCTTCAACTGTAAGCACGATGGGTAACATGTGAATGCAATGATTTTGAGTAACCGGTGCATTAAAATTAGAGAGATTATAAGTGAACTTAACATCAGTTACGGTCCTGTGTTTGCAATTATTTAGCTTGGTTACCATAAGATGTGTGCATGATGGGTGCCACATCTGTTAGACCGACAACCACAAACATCAACATTCGATTCTGAGGGAGTTGTTTACAGTAAATTTATGTCTCGAGGAACAATGAATGCTGATCTTACTATGAGACTAAAAAAATTGTGTAAAGCCATTAAAGATCAAAGACCGGAAGATTGAGCGATGGGGTAGGTTTTCTTCATGACAATATTACTTCTCATTCAGCTTATGTAACGTAGAGTTACTGCAAAAATTCAAATGAGAAGTGTGGTTTTGGTGATTATGCCAAAAAATAGATAAAAATATGTAGTTTTTTGTTCAAAAAAAAAAGAAAAGTTTTATAAATATGTATTTGTTTCATAGAGGGGGTTGTAACTTACTTTCTGATTGTCCCTTGTATTATAAGAATCCGTTTCACTTTATGATATTTTGGTTTAATACCCCTAATTTAAGAAAGCCTCTCTATCTTTCTTTTTCAATTGTTCTTTATTCCTTCTCTTGTTCCTTGGATGAATGTTAAACACTGGTCACTACGTTGGTTCCTTCTAGTAGCTGTTTCTGTTTCAAGTTTATGTGTTTTGTTGAAAATTATATCTCATAAAATAATGAAATTGATTTTCAGCCCAACAAATTGAAACCATAATGATTATCTTGGGCTTCTAGTGTAAGAACAAAATTACAGAAAATACATGACTATCAGATTGCTTGCTGGTACCCATATGTATATAAACATAAGGACCGATAATTAATAAATAAAAATATTAATTTTGATATATTTATGTTAATACTATCTTTGCTAAATAAAGAAGTCTTATTATTTCTAACAAAAATAACAATATCCATATCAACCAAACCAAACATTTTCCTCTATGCAGCACAGTACTTCAAGAAACAGAAATCAAAATATGCTTTCATTAATAACTCATTAATTATTTTTTTAAAATTCAATTGATGCCTTCTAAATTTTATTTTAATTTCCATTGATTTTTTTACTTTATTATTATCTCATATACACTTAATATTTTTATGTATTAATTGTTTCTAATTTAAAAATAAACAAAAATTACATATTTTTTGATGGGATACTACTTAATCAGACCCTTTATTTGTGAAAATGAGGGCCATTTATTGATCTGAAGCTGCCTTTCATTCATAATATAGTAATCATTCAAACTCTAGCTTACAAATTACAGGCTGTTCAATCTGTTGTTAATGTACTGTTGCCAAACTTCAAAACAGTGACTGCAATGCTAGACATTCAGATATCAGTGGGAGTACAGTATACCTACGTGCCTGCACAAGTGCCACTCATTCTTCACCAAGTAGCCGACTGTGCAACTCTCCCACCACAGCAGTCCCATCACTCACAGGTACCTATAAAAGAGCGAATTTTCAATTCATCATCAACCACCGCCTGGAGAAGAAGAAGAAAGAAGTTTGCTGGCTGTCGGGCCCAGCATGGGATTGCTCTGGGAGAACCGCCTCAGTGCAAGATGACTGACACTTTGAGGCTGTGGGGGGCCGGGGGGCCACCACTGCCGCTGAGGGAAGAGCTCGGGCAAGCTGCAATTCTCCGACTACATTTGAGCCGAAATTGCTGGAGACCAGCTTCTTCTCAGGCTATCTCACAAAAGACCCCTATCAAGGCCATCATTCCAAAAACCTCAAATGGCACTTTTCAGGACTACCACAAGATTTTAAGGTACCATGCATTGTTGAAGCCATTTGGCGACAGAATATAGCCTGTAAATTTTTAATAGGATAAAAATGGGTTATCCAACCATCCATCTAAGCAACCATTTTGTTGCTTATCAAAAGTAAAAAACTCATCTTTTACAGTTTCTCAATATATCAGAAGTGTTTCTTAACTGAGTGGATAATTTAAAAAATAAAATATATTTATTATTTTGTCTTTTACTATTATTAAAGCTATCATGCAACTATAATAAAATAATTTTTTTTTTTTTTTAAATGAATGAGTAGAAATTTACATTCTTTTTTTGCCCTGCATTGTGATCTAATTATATATACACGTTTGCACACACATCATATTTAATGTTAACATTAATTTATAAAAAATAAATTTAATCTTACATTGATTTAAACTGCAATAATAACATGTTGACATTATTGGTATGCATTCCTCAGTTCACATTTATTAGCAAACATGTCATGGGAGTTGATTTCAATTATCATTTATAATTTTGTGGTTTTTTTTTAATATTATATATTCCCACAAATTTTTAAGTAAAGTTGTACCAGATTTAATACTAGAGAATGTAGTTGTTCAAAGTAGTAGCACAGTAATACTTTGCAATTTACACTAATGGATTTTCTAAGTTGTTTAAATAAGATGTTTGTTTTAATAGGTATCAGAGAAGAAATTGCTGCAATAGAAAATAAACAAATGGATATAAATCTAAATCTTTTAAAACTATCACCGCACACACAAGAACAAGTTATGGCTGATGAATGGAATCGACCTTATAGCAGGATACAAGCAGCATTTCCAATGGTATATTTTTACTTACTCATAGGAAAAAAAAATATTTTAATTTAAAAATTACTGTAATTAAACATTCACAACACTTACTGTACGATTAGATAACGAAATTCTTATTAATATTTTAGCTAGCTGTGTTATATATATATATGCATGTGGGTGTAATAAAAATTTAATTTTAAATACAACTACCTTTTTATATAGTTACTGAAAATAAATAACATTTATGTTTGAAAATATCGCTAGATGACAAAGCCAACAGACAAACTGGCTGCCGTTTGATGAACTAAAATTCTTCAAATATATAATCAAACTTCTCATGGAAAATACACAACTTTCTCATAGAAAATAGAGCACCGTAAATTTCTTTTTGTAATGTCTTTCAATAATACAAAGTAATTTCAAATTTAATTATGAGGAGTGTTAAAATTTAAATTATAAATTGAATCTGGTGCAAAATATAAGAAATAAAAGCTGAAGTAGTAGCACATCTGATGGCTGGAAACTAGCATTAACCTATTCCAACAGTTCAGCACTTAGCTGTTATATGTTATTTCGTTATAAGTGGAAAAGTTTATTATTACAAAATTTCTTACAAAAGAAAATATGAAGCTGTCAGAAATTTACATAAGACTTAAAAGATATTATAGTGAAGGAAATGTTGACAAATGTAAGCATTTATAAATGGAGTAAATCTTTTAAGACTGTCGAAACATATAGAGAATAAACCTCACTCTTGTTGTTTGAAAACATCGGCAACACAGGAAATGACTGACACGGTTAACACAATTATTCAAAATGACTGTCGAATTACAGTGAATATTGCTTCTACATTTGATATCAGTGTTGTCAGTCTGGATAGCTCTATCAAAAATCAACTCGATTATCAGAAAATAGGCACATTGCATTTTACAAATTGTAATGGACAAACACAAACAGATATGCCTGTTCATTGTTGGTAGCAGTCTACTTACATTATCATTCCTCTTTTTACTTCCTTGGACGAAGTAAGAAAAGTACTGTGATCGCAAAAAATTTTGGTTTTTAGATTTCAACAGAATTATCCATTTTGATCATCCCTAAATCCATTTTAACTAGTTTCGGCGAGACGTCTGTATGTAAAAAAGCATGAATGTATCTTGATAACTCAAAAATAATTGGCCTTTTGATTGCAATCGACTGAACCAAAAGTGTAAAAAAAAAGCCAAAAATCCAAATGTTTTGTATTTTGGACTCTTTCTTAACTGCAGTATTATAAGCCCTCAGAATTTTTCAACGATATATTGTAAGTAGTACTTAATTTTATTGGTTCCACAGTTATAGCCAAATAAAATTTAATTAATGAAATATTTGGATCTTACAAGGGGAAAAGCACATCGGTTCAAATCTGAATTCATATACATTTATTCTTTTTTAACTTTTTTTTTTAATTTAAATATATTGATTTATTAATAATTGTTAACCTCTGACTGTAAAAACAAATTGCAATAAAAATTCAATAACAAAAAAAAAAAATTAAAAATAAATTGGAAGTTATTAGTGAAATAAAACTTTATTCTTTTCATTTTAATTCAAAAATTTTTACACAGGCTAATAATTATTATTAGCAAATCAATATAATTAAATAAAAAAAAAAAATGTAAATGAAGTCAAGATTCCAACCGATGTGTCCATGGTTACAGATCTGACACGTTCTCACTTACACTACACAACTACTTGAGTGGCGTGTAACAAAATTAATATATAAACTGAAATAAAATGCTGATTTGTACATCACAAAAAAATGTGATCAGTGTGGTGTCCACCACAATGCAATTCTGTAACTGTCCACTTTATATAAAGTATTGGAGGATTGTATCTACATTCAAATGAAATAAGTTTAAATGAAATGCAGCAAAAAATGTGTAGATATAATTTAATAGGCTTACAAGGAAGTCATGTGGTGTTCACTTCAGATTTTTTTTTTTATCGAGATGAAGTTTCTTACTTTTATATTTCTTGCAAATCGTTTATTTTTTCATATAGCTACATTGTTTACAGGTTTAATTTAAAAAAAAAAGTAAAGCTAACTTTAAAAATCATACTACAAACCAAAATGACTTTTTGACTTGTTCAAATTTCAGTTTTTGAAGTCGTTATTAAATTATTCTTAATTTGGTACAAAACCTAAGTCATTCTTTAAGGAGTTACAATAATGATTTTTTATTTAATTTTTCACTGTTTCAACCTGTCTCCTTGAATATTTATTAGTTTTCTCTGCATTAGACATTAACAGAGGGGGAACAATTCTCTTACCTTATCAAAGAGTTACGAAATGATAAATTCCCTGATAAATGATAAATGCCATGCCTGACTGGGATTCGAACCCAGGACCTCTGTATGAAAGGCTGAGATGCTACCACTCACACCATGGAGGCCGAGGCCGGCCATTTGAGATGTAATTTTCAATGAATGTACAGGATGTTATTAGATTCAATTATGTATGTATGTGTGTGGACACATTTCTCTTGGATTTTGATTTTAGATTACTAAATTACACAAATGCAGCCATTCGTTACATGAATTAGCCATTGGGTTTACCTCAACATGGTCGCCAAAATATAAATTTTATAATAATCATTACACAATAACTGGGTAAGCTATCAAGTTGGTTCAAACATGGTAATGTAAGGTTTACTAAAATGCATAAAATATAAAAATATCAATTTTGTAGATCAAGTGTTTTGTTCCACCCCCAAAATGGTGGAAAAACTAACTTTTTAATAATTGAAAAAAAAGGTATGCCATAAAACCTCCAAAGCAAGAGATAAATAAACCTCCAAGTTAAGAGATTATAACTTTGTATATTTGTATATTCATATTTCATTTTAAATTCTGTACAGGAATTTGTTCGACCCGATAATAAAATCTGGCCAACAGTTGGACGTATTGATGATATATATGGAGATAAACACCTTGTATGCACTTGCCCTCCAATATTACCAAGTTTTTAATATTGGGATACTATTCAAAAAGAAATAAGTGCTTGAGAATGGAATATCAAGATGGAAAAATTTACAACATAAATGTTAAAAAATGTTTCAAATCAATTTCAGTGTACTTTATTTAAGGTTAAAATTATAAAAATTTTATCCGAGTCTAAGTTGTATTTTCTTGGTGATAAAAGCTTCTACAGAGTCTGCCTCTGTCGATGCTGATTGCTGTAGTAATAATGATGTTTGAACTTAATTTTGTAACATTTTTTTTTATTAATTACATGCTCAAAAATTATGTAAGATATTATTAAGTTGTGTTTTTGTAAAACCTCTTTTATTGATGCTACTGAGGGCATGGTAGTCCATGCAGCCATGAGGTGTGGCACTGTGTTGCCAAGGGGCGGTCTTCAGGTATGATGTTTATAATGGGCGATGGGATGTAATCTGAATTTTGTTATTACATGTAACACATTTTGAATGGTATGAGTTTAGCGTTGTAATGACTTAGTTGATGGTTGAGGCATTTAGTCACAAGCATTGGTATTAAAATTGGAACTAGATACAGAGTTCGCGCTTCCACGGACTCACTTAGCAGTTCAGAAGGTGATATTGTAGGAAAAAGAGTGAAGCTGTCCGAAAGAAGCCTAAAGTGAAGGTGTTGGCTGATATAATTTTTACTGTTGTAAATGTCTGCCGAGCAATTTGCATCGGTGGCATCCCGACTGATGACTGTGAGATGTAAGAGGGTCTAAAGATGACCTCCGGTAAAGCCCCTCAGGGCTCAAAATGGAGAGGGTGGTGTAGCGACTGGAATTGCCACAAAGTGGGTGTGTCTTCCCCAATGGGATTGGGATGCAGAAAATTATTCATAAATTACAAATCTTATAGCTTAGCTTGAAATAAAGAGCAAAAATATTGGTTACAGCAAGATGGATGCTCTGTGTCACACTTCCAATTTGGCTATGGAGTTGCATGAATTTTTTTATAACTGTAATTTCTTGTGGAATACGGTATCTGTGGTCTCAAAATTTTTCTCACCACCAAATTTCTATTTTTTGTTCATTTGAAAGTTTCTATAACAAGAACAACATACACACTTTGGTGAATTTAAAGAAAATATCAAAAGATAGCATTTCTGCTAGCTGAAGTCAGTGCTGCGGTAACTAAGAAAAATTGAACTGGGCATAAAAACAAGTCGATTTCTTCATCAGTGCTCAAGATGGATATTTTGAACATTTTTATGACATGTAAAAGGAAAAATACTAAAATTATACTATGCTTAGTTTTAAATATTAATAAATTACGCTTGTCATTAAAAAAATTATTTTCAAAACACATTCCTTTCACAAGTCTAAAATTACTAATAACATGGTCTTTGGAAGTTATTTTTATCCTCCTTAGTCCACCTTTGTTGTTCAATCACTTTTTTACAGTTAATTTTAGCTTGCTTAGGTTATAGTTTTGAATATAATTAATATTTTTAATGAAGCGCAGCATAATTTTTATGAAAATGACTATATCAAGGACATCCAGAAAGGTTTGGCTGATGGAAAATTACAGACTTTATTAATAAATAAAATAGAAGTAATTTAAATAAAATTAAATTAATTTTACTTCCTTGTACGAAGTAAAGAAAGTATTGTGATCATGAAACATTTTGGTTTTCATATTTCAACAGAAATATCAATTTTGACCATCCCTGAATCCATTTTGACTAGTTGCGGCATGACATCTGTATGCACATATGTATTATGTATCTCATATAATTAAAAAATGATTAGCCGTATGATGTTGAAATTTTGGATTTAGGACTGTTGTAACATCTAACTGTGCACCTCTCCCTTTGATTGCCTGAACCAAAAGTGTCAAAAAAAGCCCAAAATAAAAATAAAATTGGTGTTTGGACTTTTTCTTAACTGCAGTAATAAGCCCTCATTGATAGCTTTTTAATGATATATCAAAAGTGGTACTTATTTTCATTGGTTTCAGAGTTATAACCAAATAACATTTTTATTAATGAAATATTTGGATCTTAGGTTCACATCGGTTCAAAACAGTTTCATCTCCTTTTTCTTTAACTTTTTTTTAAAATTTAAACACATTGATTTATTAATAATTATGTTAACCTCTCACTGTAAAATTATTTTTATGATGAATAATAATTCAATAACAAAAAAAAGATAAAATATTAGAAGTTTTTTATGAAATAAAATTTTATGTACTTTTCATTTAAAAAAAAATAATGTGTAAATGTAATTTAATTTAATCTGTGTACAAGGAAGTCATGTGTTGTCCACATCAGATATTTCTGTTATGATAAAATACTGAACTATTGCTAGTAAAAAAATTCAAGGATTACTATTAAAATGTAGAATTCTATCTTTAACTTTATCGCACTTTTTAATTTTTTTAATTTTTTTCTTGGTTGAACACATCATTTGTTATTGTGTCTGTATTTTGAGTAATTACTGTTACTGTAAAATTAAACCACTTTCTGTGTAATTTGTCTTTAGGTGTTTGTTCTATTAAATTGAATTTTTTCTCTCTTAAAAATGTATAAAGAATTTTTTAAAAGAAAATAACATCGCATATATATTATATAAACTTAATTATAACAAAAGTAATAATTTGGGATTTGTATGTTAGCAAAGATGATGGTCTGAATTATTACTTCAGAATGCATTTCTGTTGCTGAAGTAATTTCAGGATGGCAGTATGAACTTTTACATTGATAACAATATAGTAAAGGTACTGTAAGAATTTAGACTTTGATTAAAGTAACAACCCACCAGAAAGTAATGAACTTAGATTTTATTTTGCAGAAGTTATTGTTTCAACTAATATGCTACCATAATTTATTTTTACATTGAAAATAATCTGAAGTTTTAGGTAAGTAAGCCACTGCTATAGTACAAAATATAACATTTCAATTTGATTTTAAAAATAAACTTTTGTTTCCACATATTTTTATATTTTAATTTTAAAAAGTTTAATATTATATTTACTTTTTCTGTCATCTGTCACACTGGTTTGATGGTATTCTCCATTTTTTTCTGTACTGTGCAAATCTTTTAACTTTGACGTATTTATACATCCTTAATCGCTGTTTTATATTCAAATATATATTTTTCACAGCTTTTTATGTTCCATACATCTTTCTGTTACTAAATTAATTGAACGTGGATATCTTAATACACAGCCCATCAATCTCTTTAAAAAGTTTTGTCACAAATTTTAAATATGATTAACCTGAAAACCTAACTTTTCACTTTATAGAAGATAATTTTGATAATAATGAGATCTTTATCATGCTGATCTTTATGGGAGCATGAAAAAGTCTTTCTTCTGGAAGGTTCTTGTTTTTAATCCAAGTCAGGGTTGACTTTTTTCATACACAACAAAATTCATCTTTCATCCATAAAAAAGTATAGCAATTAAATTTGGCATCAGCCTGTAATTAAAAGCATAAATAAATTATTCCCTTAAATATAAAAAGAAAGGTGGTAAAAGGTATCTAATTTATTAAAGAAAAATTTACTTTTTTGTAACATTTCATCAAACTTATTTAAAAGAAGCATTTCTTTAAAAATAAACTGTTTTTTTTTTTTATTAGTCAGAAGTAAGATAAAAAAACAAATTAATATATATCGATAACAAAATAGGAAATAAAACATTAAATTTTTGTTTACAAAATAATAAAACATTTTTTATTTTTTAATATTAAAATACCATTCGAATTTAATTTAAATGACTTCACACATAAATAAATGCATACACAACAATGTGTATTAAAATATGTGCACGTTTTAATAAATACTATCCAGAATTAAATATTTTTTCGTCACATTTTTTTGTAATAAATGCATTCATTATTATTTATAAAAAAATTACTTATCCCTGCAGTGTAACATTTGAAAATCTGTAACAAAGAAAAGTAATACATATATTTTAAGGATTTCATTATCTTTTTTAAACGTCCTTTTAAGGATGCTGCTCTTTGTGTGAAATAATCATTAGAACACAAAATGCATATATGTTGCAAAAAAAAACCAAACATGCACGGATACACCGGTCGAATTAAAAATCATTCATTCTAAACGAAGGATACATTGATAAAGAAGTACACACAATAATCAGTTTTTATTGTAATCTTATTGCTTTGTAGCTATTAAAAGTTAGCAAAAATGATTTAAAGGAATACAATGTTTATATGAACATCAGCTTTTATAGTACATATGATTTTCAGAACCTTCAATCCGATTAGCAGTACAATCTCCCTGTAACACATGGAACAGTACTTTTCATGACATACTGGAACAGTACTCTCACTAACATTTGTTTGCATTTTCATTCATTTGGTTATGTGAACATAATTTATTTTGTTATATATTGAAAGGTAAAAAAAAAAAAAATTAAATCAAATTACTTGCATAGGAAATATATTTACCTTTAAAATATTTGATTATTAACATTGTTTTTATCAGTCAAAAGATGACCTAAAATCATGCCATGCTTGAACAACATATTTACGGTTCTGCCAAATGTAATAATTTCCATAATAATACCATCCTCTGAAAAAGAAGATTATATGCATTCAACACAATATACATAATAACAAATTTATACTAGAAATTACTTATGATTACAATAGTTACTGTTATCAAATCCTCTGCAATAAGTCTGCTAGGAAAAAATTGTATTATGTTAATTACTCTAATAATCAAACCAGCCTGTATATTATATTATTTGATGACACAATATATTACATAATTTGTTGATTTACTATCTTTTTATGCTTATATATATATATAAATATATATATATATATATATATATATATATATATATATATATATATATATATATATAAAGCATGTTACAACTGTACGGTTAACGCATAAAACAGACAGCTTCTTTCAACTCAGCACATTCCCAAATCAGTACCAAAAAACCCCTTCAACTTACTTGTTTTTACCAGTTATCAATGATTTGAATTTTCTGTTTTCTTTTTCCATCATAATTTTTTAATAAACCTTATGCCCCACAAGTATTACATGCTTATGTTATCATGCAATAACACAATGCTCTTTGTTAGGTGTCATTGATTGTATATTCTGGTGTGCAATTTCTATATCATTTGATAGAAGGCTAGTGCAGCATTTGTTATGTGCTTCCTTTTTGAAAGTCGATCAACAATGTACCGAATTGATCCCGAATAACTATGGTGATAAATATGCCTAAAAAGCAAATCCTGCTTATACTTTCAATTGTGACAACAGATGTACTATACAAAAATGATTGGCATTTCATTTCTGAGTGCTATGCAATACTCATTTTCATTACCATAAACAATCCAATTGAAAAATTCATCATTTCTTCTGTATACTATGACAAAAATGCCACTAGTTTATGGTCTTTTATTAACTAATATGAGTAATAACATACATAAATTTTGTTATCATCCAACTCTTGATAAATGATTTTATAAAAAATTGCTCTAGAAAGAACTGGAAAAATCAATCCAAATCCAAGATATTGACATGAAAGCTTAAAAGATGTAACACTGTCCTTATTTCATGGTGACAATGATAATTATATCATATATACTTTAAAACTAGATTATTTAATTAAAATTCAATATAAATGACCACGTAAAATCATTTCAAGATGGTAAATTAAAATAAACATTGGGGAAAAAACAACCCAACCTTATACTGTAGAAGAAAGTAACATTACTAAATGGTCATTCAGTAAAAATTTTAAAGTGAGAAAGTACTATATTTAAATCCTACTCGTGATACTATTTATAGTATAAATTTAAATTTTGGTAAAAAGTACTCATGTGATAATCCACATAATATTACAACAGTTATGCATAAGCATATATTCTACGGATAAAAATCTTATTTAATATAATTAAGCTATATTAATATGATATTTAATAAACTACACACAAAAATTAAGATGTTTTTCTCAAAAACACTCGATTGATTTTTATTTCCAATTAATGTACACTACCTTCAATCTTCTAAGAAGAGTAGATTTTAATTGTGATGCAGTTTTAATCATTATAGTTTTCTGTGATAGCTCTAGTAATGTTTTAATAATAAGCTGCAATGATTGAAAGAAAACTAAAATATGTACTATGGACAAATCTTCAGTTTAATATATACTTTAGTGGAAATATTAAATGTATTGTTGCCAATATCCACAATATACAATGGAACGCCAATTTCCCAGATGTCCAATTATCTGGACTCCTTACATCTATCTGCACTAGGCAATTTTAAAAAAGTAACACGTTATTAAAAAAAAATCTAAAACATAAATTACAATCACATCCACATCTCATAAAGATTGATTCAATAGTTGTAGCATTAAACAGCAAAAAAAATAATAAATAATTTATTTTTTATCCCTTAAAATGTTAAAATTCAAAAAATCTAAAAATGGTTTTAAGATAATTATCTGAAGAGTATTTGTAAGCCCAAATCGAATGAATATCTCGTTTAGTATAATCGGAAATGGGGAAAATTTACAATCATTGTCAACATTTTTTTACCTCTCATCGCTTTCAAGATAGAATTAAAAAAAAATCTAGAAACTGGTTTTTAAATACTTTGCTACCAAGAAATTAAAAAAAAAAAAAAAAAAATTAATATTACCCCATTTTAACTCTTTAAACTCAGAATCTAAAAAAATACTTTCTTAATGTGCAGTTACATCATAAGAAGAATGTGTATACAAATTTTCATTAATTTATCTTCTGTAGTTTTTGATTATCAGTAAGTAAGTAAGGACATATTTTATTTATATATATATATATATCGCATGTTTTCAGTTCATATAATAATCTGGTTTGATAATTAAGGATATTGAGAGACAGTACACGTAAAAATTTCTTATAAATACAATTTATAATAATGTAACTCTGGTGCTGTTAACATAAGTATCAATATTGTTAGGGATTGTTAATATCATGTCTGCAACAAAACAATTGTTTTATCAATTACAGAAAAAAGAGAGATCTTAGAAAAATTGGATAATGGTAATCAGATGAATATGGTTCAGGAACATCCACTCTTTCAGATATTTAGATAAGTGGAGAAACCATTATGATTAATGTTTTGCAACTCAAAAAAGAATAAAGTATTTCCAGTAAGACAATGAAGAAGGCATCAAATGATGAGGGGAATTGAGCTCTTTTGGTGATTTGTTCAAAAGTGATCTCTTGATAAACCAATTAGTGGATCAATTTCAGTAGAGAAAGCAATTACTTTAATAAGAATCTAAATGGGAATGAAAATATTATTGCAAATACAGGTGGCTTCAAAATTTTAATCAGCATGATGGAATTTGGGAACTTTAAATTCATGGAGAATCATCAGCAAACATCCCAGTAGCAAATGAATTTATTCAACAATTTTCTGATTCTTTTAAAATATTATGATGAATACTTTGCTTATAAAGTACTTTGTAATTAGAAATTAGATTTTTATTTCTTGTACATATATCTTTTGTTATGTTCTTGTATGTTATGTAAATCTTTGTAATTTTTATATCCAGGTCTGAGCACAGGAGGTAACTCTCAGCTGAACTGATTCATTCTATTTATAGAGGTCTATCATGTTACATTTGAGTACCTGAATAAATTGAATTTAATTGAAAATTGTGACAATATGTCCTTGAATGGAAAGCTCTTCCTAAGATAACTTTATTTCCCAGCAAAGAAGAATCAGCTCCAGGCTACAAAATATTTGACACTGTTGGTTGGTAGTAACAAAACTTGAGATCATCGATTAAATCTTATACTGATTGGATTAGTCAGATCATAGAGATGACCGCAAGAAAAATTTTTTTTTTTCTAGCAAATTTTTTCAGATTGATATGATTATTTCTATTTAATCTTTTCCTGGACAGACAACTAAATGTCTTTATCAACACCTGGACACTATATTACTAGAATGAACAATTAGTTAAAAATACCAAACTTAAAAATTAAATTACAGAGTTATAAAAGAAATAAAATCAGCAATTAAAATGCTCAATATCAAAACAAAAATATTTTTTATACAGTACAGCATAATGTGAAGTGCCTATGTCATATGTTTAAGGCGAAATAAAATCACAATGACACAATATTAAAAATATAAATTTTTTTTGTCTTCAGTCATTTGACTGGTTTGAAGCAGCTTGCCAAGATTCCCTATCTAGTGCCCGTCATTTAATATTGGTAAATCCCCTACATCCTACGTCCCTAACAATTTGTTTTACATATTCAAAGCATTGCCTGCCTGCACAATTTTTTCCCTTCTACTTGTCCCTCCAATATAAAAGCAACTATGCCAGGATGCCTTAAGATGTGGCCTATAAGCCTGTCTCTTCTTTTAACTATATTTTTCAAATGATTCTTTCTTCATCAATTTGCCTCAACACCTCTTCATTTGTCACTTTATCCAATCATCTGATTTCTCCTATTACACCGCATTTCAAAATCTTCTAATTTTTCTTCTCAGGTACTCTGATCGTCCAAGTTTCACTTCAATATAAAGCTACACTCCAAACATATACTTTCAAAAATGTTTTCCTGACGTTTAAATTAGTTTTTGATGTAAGCAGATTATATTTTTGACTGAAGCTTTTTTCACCTGTGCTATTCGGCATTTTATATCGCTCCACCTATAGTAATTCTACTTCCCAAGTAACAAAATTCTTCTATCTTAATAATCTTTTTCTTGCCCTATTTTTATATTCAGTGGTCCATCAACATTATTTCTACTACATTTCATTACTTTCATTTTGTTCTTGTTTATTTTCATGCGGTAGTTCTTGTGTAGGACTTAATCCATGCTATTCATTGCTTCTTCTAAATCTTTTTTACTCTCAGATATAATTACTATGTCATCAGCGAATCGTAGTATCTTTATAATTTAACCTTGTACTGTTACTCCGGATCAGACTTTTTCTTTAACATCATTAACTGCTAGTTCTATGTAAAGATAAAAGTAACGGGGATAGGGAACATCTTTTTTTCAGACTCCCTTTTTTATTACGGTTTCTTTCTTATGCTCTCAACACTAAATTTTTTTAAAATGCAGAACATTTTATTCCAGTCTACATTATCAAATGACTTTTCTATGTCTATAAATGCCATGACAATACAAATATAAATGCCATATATGCGACAAGTTGGTGGATCACACTATACGACTCCTGTTGTATTGCCCAAAGGAATTCTTGCATCCAATCTTTCCCAACTATCCATCTGCTTGGCTGACTCTGAGGCAAATCACAATTAACAACTGAGGTAAAAACTGGTCTATAACTGCTTCTAAAGTTTTAGGACATGTAGTGGGTAAGACATGAAAGTAGGGATGTTGAACACAAAGGCAGATCAACAAATGAAAATGTACCAGATGAAGATGACATAAATGTGTATGACCCATTGTTCAATATGCAGAGATAAAAGTTATGCGTCATTCAATCAACTATAGTACCTAAAGAAGAACATAATGATGAATAGTAAAGGTGTTGAAATCACCAATTATTAGGCAGGACAAAGGTATTTGGGAAAGCAGATTGGAAAGATCGTCTTCACTGATACTAGAATTTGGGGAAAAGTATAAGTTGCAGATATTCATTTTAAATGATGCCAATACTTTCACTGAGCTGCAGGGATGTTTATAGCCAGGGGAATCTGTGCGGCTAATCAACCTCCTTCAGGAAAACAGCCACACCTTCATGTCCTCTACCTACACTTAGCCGCATCTCTTATAGACCTAGCTGCGAGAAGACACTTCATTATGGGGAAGGAGGTGAATTTCCTGCAGACAATGTACCACAGAATTTTCTTCCTTTAGTAAAAAAAATATATAAACCCTGCATGTAGATTATCAAATACGATCCAGTTTTTCTTTTTGGTGTTTATAACCTTTAGGAAGTAATTTGCTTCTTCAGGCACTTCATTTGTCACCATATCTGTGAAGAGACCTCGAGATGTGGTGGGGACCTGGAAACCTTGGAGGGCAGAGATACCATACCAGGCAACAATTTTTTTTTTTTAATACATCCCTTCATAGGGATTTTGATAGTTTGCTGCATATTTGGTACAGCAGGAATTTTATTTGGTGATGTACTGATTGAGTGATTTTCAATAAACTGCTCACTATCAGTCTTTCCACCAAAAATATCCTCCTTTTTCTTGCCTAAAAAGAATTCAGTGACGAAAAAGCAGACGTAAGGAATCTTATCTGGTCTGACAAAGCCTAGACCAATTTGGTCGGTTCTTTCCATGATGGACATGCATTCTCCTTTTGCACATTATTAGAAAGAGCCTGGACAAAACTTAACAGTGCGTTGTATAGGATTCCTCATGTTGAGGGATTTTCTATATTCCTGACAAGCTACACAAAAGGACACTTTCTGCTCGGTACAAATTTTTAATAAAGCCTGTTCCTCCTTGGAAAGGGGGCAACCTCGAAACAATCTTGAAGTTTTGCCAAATGTGAACCTTTACAATTAATACATTTTTCAGCTTCAAAGCATGCACTATCATCATGTCCTGTACGGCTGCAATGCAGACAAATCTGTTCCCTCATGCAACCAATTTTGTTGTGATCAAAACCCTGACACTGTAAGCAGCATCTTGGGTTTGGTATGAATGGTCACACACAGACAGAGAGGTAGCCAAGTCTTATTCGCTTAGGAACAGTTGGAGTAAAAAAGGTTAGGATAAGTGAAAATGTTGACACAACCATTTTACTTATTCATAATCCTCTGCACAGAAGTGACTGACTGCGATGATAGATCTTCTGATATTTCAGATAATTCAATACCAGCCAACTCATGGTAAAAGATCACTCTTAGAAAGATACACTCTCCTGCTGGAATTTAGTGTATTATTGGGCTCCACTATCACTTTGTCCTTCCCCATGCACCTAAGGGCTAGGAGTTTCCGACTCTTGTTATCATTACTTACCTGGGCACCATTACTAAGTTTTTTAATAAATTTCGAAGCCAGAGCTGTTATTATGCACTTACTTATTACAAAGAGAGAAACCTTAAAAAAGGATTTAACTTCCTTGTTACACTTTACTAAAAGAAACCATACATTAAATAATTTAGCACTCTCTGTTACATTACTTGTTTCTTTATCGTTCGATACCTCTTCAGCTGAAAAGGTTGGTCGAAGTCTTTTCAAACTCCCAGTTTGTTAGTTTTTTCAAGAGGAACAACAAGTACTGAAATATTATTAACTAAAACCGAAATTTTGTTCCCAAAGGACCAGCGATTCAACAGAAGACTCCAGCACAGCGTTCGCATACTGGAGAAGGTAGGGTTATGTACAGTTGGGTTCACCCTGGTTTCAGAGGACATGAAAAGAACTCTTTTGGCTGATAATGAAGATGTACGTGGCATAATTAAGATAATCAAAGACATTAATCTAAAAGATTGCCGTTTTATGTGGCCTATGCATGGAACTCTGACAGAAGGGTGATATTAGCAAAGAATGTGGAATGAAATTTTAAATAAAACAATGCCAACAATACTGATGTAATGCATCGTGAAGATTTTATAACGTAAGGAATTTTACACAAGAGATTTCATATCGGGCAATACAGACTGTGATTTCGAGAATGTTGATGAATGGATCATTAGTGATGACAATAACCCAGGGTACTAAATTTTGTGCAATGATGAGATTGTAGATACCATATATGATCAGCCAACAGCTCAAAAAAAGGCAATGACTTACATCCAGGGCTGTCTCACACAAACTTAATTTTTGTCCATCATTATTGAACAGTTAAAGCATACAGATTCTTTGTTAAAATGATTATGTGATCTCGTACAGTTGCCGCCAAATAACGGTGAGCTTGGAGTGGCGACAATTACTACCCAACGTATCATACATCATGTTTATGCTACTAAGAATTGACTAATCGTGGTGTGCCAATGTTTTAGAGAACAATAGTATAGCAGATGTGCGGGCTGATCATCCAAGCGCACTGTTACATGTTGGCTACTGTAGCTCCTAAATGAAGATCAACATACAAGCAAATATACATTCTTGATTTTTTTAAAAAAGAAATAGTATTTTTAAAGGTATGTTTAAATTATTAAATGTTAGTATTAATAAAGTTTTATTCTATGAAACGTACTGTAATTTTTTTTCTATTTTTTTAACAGTTTTAAAATAATATATTTTTATAATAAATGCAATTTCTCTTCAATATGTTTTTGTAAGTTTTTGAAATGACATTTTTTATAAAACAGTAAGGTAGTAGTAAATTTTAATTTATTTAAAATAGTTTTTATAAATTCAGATTCTTTTATTAGCAAATTTCTACCACATTCGATTTTTGTAACGTCTAATTGTATCTGTTTTTTATTATACTGTACTTACTTATGTTCTGAGTATCTTTTTACTGTAATACAATTATTTTTTATACTTTCATATTTTTATTAAGTGTGATACCCATTATACATCGGAATGGTATGTCCACACTTATGATGAACCTTTTTTAATTTTCCATTTACCTGGATTTAGCCTTGTAAATGGCAGTCTGGATAATCGGCATTCCATTGTATTTTACACATGTTATCTTAAAATATAAAATAACATTATTGTTGTATACAATGTTACTGTAGACAGAAAAACAGATTGTTGTAGAACTGATTATGTTATTTATTTCATAAAAGTTCATCAGCAATTAGTTATATTTTTATGATGATGTATAAATGAAGAAAAATATCATATAAAAGATTGTCAAAAATGATTAAATCTCCAAGGATCTGTTTATTTTTAGCTTATATTTAAGACATAAGTTTGCATTTATAATTTATTAACTATTAATCTCTATAACTGTTAATCTCTTAAAAGTAAAAGAATAAAATTTTTAATTTATATCTTACATTCCTACTATGGCACCACCAAGATGTGCTGCACGGTCGAAAAATTGCCACTTAAATAAAATACCAGCAGCATCCAATGTCATTATTGCTTTTATAGCCTAAAAAAAATAAAAATTATTAAATTTACTTCTTAATGCAAAACATACCTGTTAATACAGACTAGTTAAGGCCTGTCAAATAAAATAATTATTTCTAATAACAATTTTGAAGCAAATATAATGAATGAAAATATAAAAACAATTTCCATGTTTGTATTTTATATATATACGAGCATATCGCATTGTTATCACTTGTTTATCACATTTTTAGAGGAATACAATGTGATAAACAAGTGATAACTAATTTTAATTGTTATATTTTAATTTAACAACTTAAAATGATGAAAAATCATGTTTTTTAATATTTAAAACATTATTGTTGTACACAACGTTACTGTAGACAGAAAAACAGATTGTTGTAGAACTGATTATTTTATTTATTTCATAAAAGATTAAATTTTGAATATGTAAGATCTAAAGATAAATTTAGAATTTTAAATAGACACTGATAAAAAAAATAGATAACTGATGGTCAAGTCTACCCTATATATTCAACTTGAATGTCAAGGGAATCTTTCTTAATCTTTTTTTACACCTATATTTTTAATCTTCTAATTATGAATGACTTGTCTTACATCTAGAAGCTATGTTCTTCACAAATTTATATACTTAAAATGAGAAAAGTAGAAATGTAAACCGAGGTTTAGCTAATAGAGGAAACAAAAGTAAGTTAGATTACGTAGAAATTATATTAATTTGATTACATTATTATAAATTATATAATATAAGAATTACATAATTTAATTCTTATGAATATAAATATTACATAATTTGGTTTAGAAATAAATATTTTTCAAGGAATAATTACAAAAACTATTTATTAACTAAATAATCCCTATTTAAGTTATCTGAAATTTTGGCATTGGTATATTGGGAGATTTCCTCCACTCCTTTTAAAGCGGGCAAGAAAGGACAGTTGGTGCACTTCATTAATAACTATTTTACACTTGTTTAGTAACCACAATATGTTACCAGGTATTGATAATGTTTTTGTCTAAAAATTTATCTTTTCTTTCCCATAAACATTCTTTTGACATACTTGGAAAGAAAATTATCTGGTACCCGCCTATAATATTCCAATCTCACCTTCTCATGTTCATTCTTTTGATTGTCAGAACCGCAAACCTATTTTTATGATGATTAAGATTTTATAAATCATTACACAATAGCAATATGCATGCTGTCTAAAATACTAAATAAAGAAATGGACTGAAAGATAATTCTGGTTAATCAAGATATTTAGTGATCAGACCAAGTACTATTTTAAGTCACGATTACTAGGTTTCTACTGTATTACTGTACAGTAATCACAAAGTGTAAAACACATTGAAATTTACATAAGCATAGACTAAATATCATTAAAAAAAAAGAAAAAAAAGAACTTGCAAGTAAGTAGTGTTTTAGTCAAATCAACCATTTAGCTTTTCATCATTAAAATTATTCATAAACAAATTGGATGTTAAGTATTATTCTTTTTGACTAGGATGGTAGAAACGGGGATTTACTAAACCTTCCCTTGCTATGGAGCAGACAAAAATAAACTAAGTATTTTTCAACCACATAGGCAGTTAGATTACAGTGCATTCAGAAAATTGCTGTGCACAAGAAAAAAAGTAATGAAATTTTCTTAGTATTACTTTATAAAAATGGATACTGTAATTACTAGAATAGTTTATAAAAAGTGTTGAAAATGACCTCCTCCAACATCAGAACAAAACTGCACACATTTCAATTTGTTTTCAAACACTTTAACCAGCTGGTGTACTGGAATGTCTCTTACGTATGTCGTTAATGAGGATTTTAGTTCGTCAACTGTGTGTGATCTGTTGTGATACACTTCTTCTTTCACTGCTGCAGAAAGTAAGATAGTCAGATTGGGTGATTGTGCAGGCTACAAACCCCTTCAAATGATTCATTCACCGAAGACATTTCATAAAAACATAATTGACCTGTTAGTTGTGTACACTGTGGCACAATCTTGTTTGAACAAACCGTGATAATTTCCATTTCTGTTAACTGACTAATGAAGTTTGTTAAAACAGCACAATAACAGTCACTATTAACTGTATTTTTAAAAAAGTTTGGACCCACAACGCGTATTTGACCCAGACTCCAATTTTTGTAAGATTGTTTGTGTAATTCATTGGGGTTGGGGTTCTGTCAGGAACAAGACATAGAGAGACAACAGGACTCTAAGGCACGCAGATTCACGATGGATGAGGTGACCTGGGCAATTGGTAGATTGGGTGACAAACGGAGTCCTGGATCTGATGGGATTCCTGCACTGATTCTCAAAAGCCTTGTGAGATGGATCTTTTGGGAGATCATGGTTAATAGGGGTCTGGAGAGTGGCTTCTTCCCGGTTTGCTGGAAGGAGGTATGGGTGGTCTTCCTCCCCAAGGGAGGACCAGCTGGTTGGCCAGCAGAGTATCATCCTATTTGCCTGTTAAATACCACGGCTAAAGTGGTGAAAAGGATGCTGGCAGTAATTGATGAACTAAAAGCTGGGATGGATATTCACTTAAACCAATATGGCTTCTGTAAGGGAAAGTCCGACTACCCAGGTGATCTCAAGAGTGATAAACTGGGCTGCGAGAGAAAGAGAGGGCACATGGAGAACGAGGAATATGCGGATGATGATTTTGTTAGATGTAAAGAATGCATTCGGCTCCATACTGTGGGGATCCATTATGGTGTCGCTGAGAGAGAAAGGCATTACTAATTAACTGTGCAGGCAGGTTGGAGATTATCTAAAGGATAGGTGGGCCACAGCTGATACACAACAAGGCGGTTATTGGTTTCAGCTGTTTGGAGGTGTTCCACAGGGGTCAGTGCTGAGGCCCCTGCTTTGGAATGTGGTTTATGACGGCGTGTTGAAACTTTGTCTGCCAGCACAGACGGAGACCATTGCATATGCCGATGACCTTGTGGTCCTTGTCAGCGGAAGGACGGAAGAGGAAATACAGACAAGAGGCAATTCTGCATTATCTTTAACTGACAAGCGGATACAAACACATGGACTGAAACTGGTGGTTAACAAATGTAAGTTCATTTGTTAATCAGGGCCCAACATAATTGGGTCCCGATTATAGGCAGTATAAACCCCTCCCCTAGTAGTTATAGGCAGGCAAGAAAATGTACAGACTGAGTCACGGTCCTTGGATGGGGGCTCAGGAATGACATAGTTGGGCCTGGTTAACCCCAAGATATGGCTTTCATGCTGAAATTTCCAGCAGCTTCTGTTCGTTTAGTTTTGGTGGTCTTCCACTTTGAGCAATTCAATTCAGAAAACTAGTGCTTTATTAAATCGATATACTTGTTACCTTCATGAAAAATGTGTTCAACGAGAAAAATGCCCTCCTCAACAGAAAGAAACATTATATTTCTTGCAACAATTGACTCTGATAAATGAAACAACATGAATTGAAGCATGTTCAATCACAGCTCAACAACTGACATCTCGGTTTATTACACCCAATGGTTGTCCACAGAGCAACTAACCTAACGTCGAAAGGAATGCACCACATAATTATAAAGCATCTGCACAGTGCATAAACACTGAAATAAAGCCTACCTGTAAACTCAAAAAAGAAAAAAACACTATTATATTATAATAAAATTTTTTAAATAAATTTTAATTAATAAAATATTATATGTAATTAAACTTACATGATGAGCTTTAAAATGTACAAATGGTAAAAATATTAGTGACATCTCAGTATCTGGGTAGGCAGTACAAACATAACCAATGATGGCCATTATAGCACCAGACTATAACACAAAAATTTATTCCAAAAATACAAAATTACAGCGTTAATCAAAACTAATATAACCTAAATAAATTAAATACTAAGTTAAAATTAACTTAATTGAGTTTATTACTTACTTATTTAAATTTATTTTGATAGGGATAAGTCAACAACTGTTATGCTAGTGCTTATTCAGTATTTAGTAAACCAAGTAGGGAAGAGGGACCCCACCTTTTTCTTTACTGCAAGGCTTTTGATTACTTGGATCATGTACTAGTAAGTGAGAAATGTGTAATGTCAATGAATATGCTCGGAGCATGCCTGCAGAAAGTTGGAAGTATAGATGCTAATCGATAATGTTAGCTAAAAGTGTTTTTCAGTGTTACTGGATAATTAAATTAATTAATTATAAGTGTTTCACTTGTTCTATTTTGGATCTCACAGTCTTGAACACATTTTTTTCTTGGCAACCACTTACCAGAACAACCTGTTTTAATTTTTACATATCACTTAACACGGCTTACTGGTATTAAAAGCAACAATACTGGTAAGAAATACATGCAAAACCAGAAAGGTCAACTTTAGAAGAAAATCGTTACATAATATGAGCAAGAGAAGACATGTCTGACACAGGATATCAAAATTTTGCTTGAAAAATCTGCTTCTTGTGCTAAAGAAAACTTACTATGGAGCAGATGAATTTTACCTGAAAACAAAAGGAATAAGGAATAGATGAGATTTTCATGAAATGTTCAGATCGTACAACAGCCAAAAGATATTAATGAAGTTACCAGAGTATTATGAAATAAATAGAATGAAATAAGACATTTCATAGTCTAATTTTGGTCTGATGTGAATGAATAATGAGCAAATAAACAATTAAATTCTGGAATAATTTTTTTCTTTCCATTAGTCTTTTATTTTAATTTTATATATTCTTTTAGTGTGCTTGTAACAAGTTTACATTTTCAAAATCATTTACATGCTATACTTTTATATTCTGTATAACACATTGGAATGTTTTTTTTTTTTATGGTGATTTCATATTTCCTGAAAAATTATAATTTCGCTATAATATTAAAATTTGAATTTTTTTCTAATTACGTGAGCTTTTCATAACTACAACACAAAGAATGCTTCACTAAAAATCTAAAGAATTAAAACTAAAAAAACAATCTAAACCATTTTATGGTTCATCACTGCTCTCTTTTCTAAAAAATAATGTCGCATAGAAAGGAAACTTGTTAACTGCTACAGGCAGATAAAAGCAGTGACACTAAAGAATACTTCCTAAAGATATTATTAAGAGAAAGATTTGTGTAAAAATAGAATACATAGCAACCTATTTTAACAGTTTCTATATTAATATAGTAAATCGATGACTAGGTGAATGATTTGATAAAATTGTATTTAAATTAAACAGTTATAAAAATAAAATTAATTGTCAAAGATAATATTATAGTTAAAGATAATATTATAATATTATACTTAGCACTTATACTAGCGCACAAAAACCATTACAATTTTATCACAATAATTGACATTGTATTAAATACATATAGAGAATACACAAATTAAGAGTTAAATTAACTAAAAGTTAAGTTAAAATACAGAATGCATAATTTTTTGTCACTTTAAAATGATTCAGCTTAAAAATTTTCATGAAAAAATTTGTTTAAATCACTGGGGGCCAGATAAGGGCAGTATGGAATAAAATATTTAAAAAATCCCCAACTTATTTCTTATACCAGTGAAGAAATATCAAAAGCCGCTTCCATGCATTGTTTATTGCTTTCTTCAGGCAGCAGGTCAATGAACTCATCGGTACAAATTTTTTTGTACTTTAGAGGTTCACTAACATATTTCTTACAACAGACTTTGAAAATCTGTGTATAATAAATAATCTGTCAATAATGAATGAGTTGCCGATTTTTATGAATCTCAATTAATATCAATTTTCTGATTCAGTTTTTCAGTCATAAGAGAAAAATAACCAGAACAATTTTTCTTGTAAAATACTGTATGAATGATGAGCTGATCGTTTTTTATTAAATATGATTCCCATTTTCTCATACTTAATTTACAACCTCATATACACTTTTCTAATTTGACTATCGATTTCTTTCTACAGGATGAGCTTTTTTAGTAGAAAAAACTGGATCATCCTTTGAATTGCAAATTTCAGAGAAATTCAGTGTTTTTCACGCAAGAACTATCGCGTGAAAACAAACGAGAACAAAACACAAGTAATGAAATGTAGTAGAAATAACAAAGATGGACCGCTGAATGTGAAAATAAAAGGAAAAAAGATTATGGAGGTAGAAGAATTTTGTTATTTGGGAAGTAGAATTACTAAAGATGGACGAAGCAGGAGCGATATAAAATGCCGAATAGCACAAGCTAAACGAGCCTTCAGTCAGAAATATAATTTTTTACATCAATAATTAATTTAAACGTCAGGAAAAGATTTTTGAACGTGTATGTTTGGAGTGTCGCTTTACATGGAAGTGAAACTTGGACAATCGCAGTATCTGAGAAGAAAAGGTTAGAAGCTTTTGAAATGTGGTGCTATAGGAGAATGTTAAAAATCAGATGGGTGGATAAAGTGACAAATGAGGAGGTATTGCGGCAAATAGATGAAGAAAGAAGCATTTGGAAAAATAAAGTTAAAAGAAGAGACAGACTTATAGGCCACATAGTAAGGCATCCTGGAATAGTCGCTTTAATTTTGGAAGGACAGGTAGAAGGGAAAAATTGTGTAGGCAGGCCACGTTTGGAATATGTAAAACAAATTGTTAGGGATGTAGGATGTAGAGGGTATACTGAAATGAAACGACTAGCACTAGATAGGGAATCTTGGAGAGCTGCATCAAACCAGTCAAATGACTGAAGACAAAAAAAAAAATGTAAAAAAAAAACTAGTAAAATAACTTTGATGTATAAATAATAGAAACAGTTTTTTTTTGGAAATACAGTACTATGCTGTACATTTCTATAAATGTAAATAATATTCTACCAGGGCCACGTCATCTGCAAAACCTACAGCCGTAACCCCTTCCGGATACCCGATTCTCAACACAACATCATATGTGATGATCCATAGCAGAAGACCGAGAACCGAGCCCTGTGCGACACATCACCCTCCAACTCATGGGTAATTTGCATTACTTCAGAGTTGGCGGCTACATACCTATGGGACAGGTACAGATTTATGATCCGCTGGAGTACGCACTTGGACCACGTCTCCCCACTTCATCATGAGTCACTTGCCAGGGCAGGCTATAGCAAGCGTTTTCAACAACCGGAATCATCCTGATACGCCAGGATCCAGCAGCAGCCTCATCGACCAGCTTCATTACTCGGTTGAGAGAATGCACTGTGAACCTACCTTTGCGAAAACCATACTACCTACCCTAGCATGCAACTCGGTCGTCAATCTACCCACAAGAAGGCGCTCGAGTTATTTGTGGGGGAGGGAGTTTAGATGATAAGAGCCTACACAAAAAAAAAAACGACAACTAAATTCTTATAATATGTCTGAAGAACGTTTTTTATAGAAAAAAAAGATAATAAGTTTGGTTCGGTTTTGTTACGGAACTATGAGATTTTAAATTAATATCATCTTCGACAGCCATGGAAAAAAAGCTATAATACAAATAATTAATAACATGTTCAACTACTACATTTTTGGATTACTTTTATATATAACGAAAACATTATTATTATCTTTTCATCTGAGAGATATTTCACATCCGGAACTCCAGTACGAGATGCCATTGAAGCATACCTCATTTAGTGATGTGGTACATTTTACACAGTCTGTACAATCCTACACTTCTCCAGAATTACCGATCTTTTGAAATTTTAAGTTTAGGGAATGACTTTACTGAGTTCAGTCTGTAAATTTCCTTATACCCTATTGCCAGAGGGTTGTACTTCGTTATTTTATCTGCTCAGCCTTATTAATATTGTGATCAGATAAATGAGTGACATCAATGAGAAGAGCAGTCTTTTCTTTAATGTTGTTGAGATCCATGTCTGGCCTCTTCGAAGCAATAATTTTATCAGTATTTACCGAGAGATCTAACACAGTCTATAGTGCTCATTTTCCAGCAAAGGCCTTATATTCATAAAAAGGACACTGTTCCCTGTCATCTACGAGTCTAATTTCAACGCCATCGCCTGATGAACAGTGTTTAATGTAAGATCGTGGTGATGCAGATTTCCTTGTCAGCCAGACTGGCGCACTCAGTTATCAAATGATCAATTGTCTCCGATAATTGGTGACACATCCGGCACTCATCACTGATGTCCTGATTTTCTATGAACTTCTTGTAATTGTTCGTCGCAACGACCTTATCCTGTATTGAATGTACAAAACCTTCAGTTTCTCTAAATAGAAATCCGTCCCTCAGACAACGCGTAAATGCGTCCTTATCAGCATTTTCGAGGGAAAGGACAAATCTACCGTGGAGTGCTTTAGATTTCCATGCGTGGATCCTATCCCTAGTTGTAATGATACTGGAGTAGAAATTGTCACCATTCAGATTTAGAGGGGAGTAACCCTTGTCAGATGCAACTACAGCTTTGTACAATGATGATGTTTCAGATCTGGAGAGAAAATGTCACTTCATTGAAGCAATGTGTCTGTTACAAAGTGATTTTAGGTCGAGGCGGCCTCTATCATCTTCTTTAAGAGATATACAGACATTTCACTTCGGATTTTGGGTGATGCATTCTGTATTTTGTCATCGTTGTGCGTACAAATATGTTTAGGTTTTGAAGATGTCTGGGATCAATAAACAACTCCAAACAAGTATATGAAAACTTTATTATTATTATTAAATGCCGGCTTAATATATATATTTTTTTAATAAATTACAATCGGTTCTAAGAATTTTATGAAAATTTCTTTACATTTTTTATTTTTACATTAAACCACTTAACTTTTCCGTGAATGAGAAATTATTTAATAAGTATAATGTGCAATATTATACGTATGTATATATTTTTTTTTCCCAAGATTATATCGAGATATCGTAGGTATTAAAATATACATTTGCATGTGTTGGCATCACTGATAAAATTGTGGGAAGGCTTTGTTAGGAAGATATGTTGTAGATGCTCTAATTTTATTATTGTGTACTTGTTGGTGTTTACTTTGTTTATCTGACTGAGTAAGTAATGTTATGTTATTCTAATATAAATCAATAGAATTTAAGTTTGAGTTTTTTTATATTGATAATTGGTAGCGTGAGCTTTAACCAGTCATGTAAATTCATTTTAGTTCGTTGTAAAATCGTTTTCCTCAAAAGGAAAGTTCAGCAACTTCTATAATCACATTTAAAGTGTGAGACTGTAAATTTCATTTACCCCATGAAAACACAAACTGAACTTCAATTTCACAGTCCTTCAGAAATGATTACACATATATCATATTTTAATGCCCCAATCTTTAATGCTGTTCTTGTTACAAACCAGTTTTATCCGAGACGCCACTAGCCTTCTCAGTAGAATAGGTAAATAACCATTACAGTTAAGTTTATCTATTGTGCCAACTTCCTCGAACTTGGCAGGATGAGTTGCCAGATTTGTTTTACTCCCAACCTTACTTCTAAGGCAATGATGCAACTAGCTACCGTTAAGAAATTTCTGTCTAAAGAAAGAATAGATTTTTAGTACATAATTATTAATAGTACTTGAACATTAATTCTTCCTATTGTTTATTAACTTTTAATTTTTATTAGGTAACTTGTAGTTAGAAGTGATTATACATTGATTGAATAAATCCATGATCACTAAATGTGAGTGCTATCATATCCTTATTGATGCTAGGAGACTTGAGGGGTTGGTCACCTCACTTTAATTAAAGTAATTATAATGTATTATTAAATTTAAAATTTACTATAAAATATATATATATATATATATATATATATATATATATATATATATATATATATATATATATATATATATACACACACAAACATATAATTTGAAATGTATGGCATGATGTAGAACAAAGATGTGTGTAAACAAAGATTTACAAACCAATATTATGAACCTATTTTACGGACATATAATAAAAAGAACTTCAGTGAACCTGTGTTTATTGACATTTATATATTTAAACCAGCTTGCATTGTTTTTTGAATTCTGCTATCATTAATGCTAAGTTAGTATTTTTCCCTTTTTTTGGTAACCTTTATTATTGTGGGCATGTTGAAAAAAATAAGTATTCTAAAATGGGGCGTACAAATTAGAAAAAGTTTTTAGATAACAAGAGTGTGGGCTGGTGGTTCAGCTTATAATGGGATTTATTAATATCTTTTTAGTGGGGGGTTCCTCCATTAAATCCAAAATGGCAGCTTCCAACTCGTGATGTTTTGTAGTAAACTGTAATTAAACATATTTATTAAATAAGTAACTTATTTGTATATTTTTAGTCACAGCAGCCAAGTGTTATAGTGAGTGTTCAAATCTTATAACTGGGAGATCTTTATTTCTAGTTCTTAAATAAGAAATAGCAAGGTGATCTCTGAACAGGATGCAGATAAATAATTTTTGTTTTAATTTAATTTATTTAAAAATTTATCTTCAGAGTAATTATTTATTATTGCCAACATAAATGAATCAATATCAAATATAACCTCATCAAGCTACTATAAAATATAAAGAACTATCGTTAGGTAATTATAAGAAAGGTGTTTATGAGAGGTGTTTGGAGGAATCTATTTAGTAATGTTAATTGTGTTGGGATCCATACCAAATTCTTCTAGCATATTAAATAAGGAAGTGCTATTGATTGAGTTGTATGCCTTTTTGAAATCTACGAAGACATTTGCTTAGTTTTTATGCCTTGTCATTTTTCTCCTTATTATTGTTTTAAGGTTTGAGATTTGTTCTGTACATGATCTTACTTTTCTGAATCCTTCTCTGTATTCTCCTAGTTGTTAAGTATTTGGTTAATTCAGCAATATTTTGAAAGGTAAATATTTTTGTTTGTCAGAGGTAAGAAGGAAATACTTTTGTCTTTATTTAGTTGTGTTTCATCTGCTTATTTGTATAGTCGATGTATTAATGCATTTTTTCAATCTTGAGGGATTTTTCAGATTTCCATATCTCTTCTAGCAAGTTCTCAGATTTTTCTTGGTTGTTTTCATGATTGTTTCTGTAATTTGCTGCAGTAAAATTATTCCTTGCTACCTTGTTATAAAATTTCTAGCTGATTTTGTCTGTTTTGATTTAATTATTTTGTTTGGATTTTTCAATTCAAGTTGCTAGATTTTGGAATTGAATTGTTACCTTGGCTTCGTTGTAGTTTAATAATCTTTCAAAGTACTTGCTGGAATTTTGCAATTGTCTTTGCTGTTGTGGCCTAATTTTCTTTTTTTACCCTAAATCAAAGACTGTACAATTGCTATTTGGTAAGTACGTTAAATTTTGGTAAATGTGTTAAATTTTAAATTGTATTTATTTATTTAATTGATATTGACAGGCATGAAACCTGTGAATACAAAATAATATTAAAAAAACCAACCTAATTTCATAAAAAAATTATAATTCATAAGTTAGAATAGCTCTTGATAAGGTTAAGGTATTAAGTGTACTTTACATAGTATAGGTGGCATAGTAATAGATAATCTATGTGAGTTGATTGAACCATGAACATTTTGAAAATTATACCAATCAATGTAGTTAGTATGAAAGTTTAAAAACTGCAATAAATTAGGTTAGTCAAAATAATTACTAAAAATTTTAGTAGCAAATATTTAATCTGTCCTGATCAGAAATTACTTAATTCTTGGTATTTTTAACAAATTAAAAATATGAATAAAATTATGATTGGTAATGTGCATAGAATCACTGATTTTATATGCAGCACATGTAAAAAAAATTCTATGTGGTATTTCAGGTAATTTTAATTGCAAGTCAGCAAAAGGTCACCATACAACAGAGTTTATTAATTTTAAATTAGTACTTCATAAATGCATGACCTAAAATTTTAATTAAAATTTGTAGAGAATCTCTTAATAAAATTTATCATTTCTAGTGACTTACAGTATTACCAGTTTATTCATTGAAGGATAACTTGCTACCAAAACATACAGCTAAGTGTTTAATAGAAGATACCTTTTGTATTGCAGTATTATTTTATATTATTCAGCTGCACAAGTATATCAACATTTTCAAACCTTCCAAATTGAATATGAAATTAATTTTTTTAAAGTTAGCAGAAATACTATTTTTGCTCACAGTTCAAGTTGATTGGAAGTAATTGAATATCAACTAGATTTGTAATCGGCTTAAACAATTTCATATATGATCTGCAAAAAATTAAAAAAATGCGAATAGCCTATGAATAAACAGTAATTTATAAATACAATGAAAATTTGGGAACCCAAATGCATGCCTTGTCTTAATCCATATCTAACATACATAGGCTTAGAGATAAAATTATCAATTTTAACATAAGGAATTCTGTTTGTACGAAATGGATGTATCCAAGACAACAATTTATTATAAAATTCACACGCAGCAGGTTTTTTAATAAGTAATTTGATATTAACTACACCAATGGCACAACAAAAATCAGTATAAAATGATTCAAGATATGAAAGAATGATTGAAGAGCTAAGTTAAAAACTATACAAAAAGACAGAGCGTTTCTTCACTAAAAGAGGATGATTATATTCTGGGCGTACGAAAGAGTTATCATTAACTCAAATGGCCTTTTCAGTATCATTCTCAGTTAAAATAATGCAGGAATCGTTACAGTTAAATGTAATTTTAGTTAAGGAAAACTCGTTAATATAGACACTTTCACATTTTTAAGCGAAAAGGTTATATAATATTGGCGCCCTTATTAGCATACTCACTTCAAAAAGCGTACAAGATGGATAAGATCTGCTGTTGTCATTTTTATTAGCAAATTTAAAAAAAAATCTTTGACTAACAGTATTGCATACAATTTCTTTCTAAATAATTCTTAATAATAAATAGATTACGTTTTTGAAGCTTATGGAATTTTTTGTTATTAATAATTGCGATAATAATTTCACTAGAGAACTGCTTGTAGTTTTGGTAGATGACATTCAACAATATTACTGTATTATAATTATAATAATTTAACTGTGGCTGTGCTGTTTGTGTATGGTAAGTGAATTACATATACAATTTATTTTACTTTTATAAATTGTACAATAAATCATAAACATATTTACTCTGTAGCATTTATTTATTGTTTGTTATTACAGAAAATAAATTTCGTACACCTGGAAGAGAAGGCTTGAGATTATGAATAGTGACAGTCAGAAAAGATTTGTTATGGTTGAAGAGACCATCTCAGTTAAATCTGAAAATTTAAAAGTTGAAAATGAAGTGGTAAGTGGTCGATTTTGTATACAGTGGTACACCAATTATCCAGATGGACATTGCAAGGCCAAATCTGGATAATTGAAAATGGTAATTTAAAAAAGGTTGTGGTATATATTGCACATATAATTCTATATTTAATGGGCAATACAATAAGTAAAAAAAATAAAAGTAAAAAGTAAATGTGTTTCAGTTAAATTAAGAAGAAATTTGGAAAATGAAAATAAAATGTACGGTGTAAGAAAAAAGAGATAGTAAAATGTTGCAAAAAATACAGTATATAGACATTTGCTTTTATAATCAGTTTTACAAATGTCGGTATAAATATATATATATATATATATATATATGTGTAATTATTATGTTTTTACTAAATGAATTGCAAATAGGCAGTTAAATAACCCAGTATAATAAAGATTGATTATAGGAATTGTAAAAATTCCTATTTAAACCATATGTCACAGGAATGGTACGCCTGAGTGTACAAGACTACACATAGTTTATATGTCATAAATACCATCCTCATTTAAATGGACGATGGTGGGGTAGCTTTATTGTTCACTAGTTGGTTACTAGTTTCAAAAAGAGTAATGACAATATTAGTGGTGTACTCATTATTAGGAGTTTTTACAATTTGTGTGCCTGCACCTACGTATGCTATCAAATTTTATTTATATATATCCAGTTTCTGGCTCTGAAATGTCTTAATATCAAAGTGTGCTCTTTTTATTCTAATAAAGTGAATGAAATTTAGCCTATCTTTCCAGTAAACTTTCATCATCTGCTACAGTTTTTTCAGGTATATATACATCTCTGAATTTTTTAACAAGATAGTCAATAATCGATTTTATTTTTTGGAGATTTATTAGTATTATTATCATCATGAGTAAAATTGAGGAAATACAATAAAAGTTTGATTCTTTGGGCTAAAACTTTTCCAAATCCATGAGTTGTAAAAAGGAGATTCTTTGTGTAATAACTTTCATTTTGTGGCTTTCAGGTAATTCCTGATAGCGTATATACAGCTACAAACAAAAGCATGTCATAATTATCAGTCTGTTTCCACAGGTGAAACCTCAAAAACTGGTTTAGTAGTTTTTTTAAAAATAAATCTTTGACGTAAAGATTAGTCTGCTTGACATAAAGAATGTCAACTAATTTATTTGTAAAATATAACTCTAATAATGAATATACATTGTTAGGACATATAGAATAGAGAAACAATATGATACTACCGCTTCAGCAATAAATTAGAGTAAAAATGGAACTAGACTCACATATGTTACAGTAACCCAATAAAATGTGTCAATTCATAATGATGAGTTATTTCATCAGTGGCACTTTTTAGCAAAGAAGTGGATGACAAATTATTTCGTCAAGGAAATTTTTATCAGGGTAGTTATTTGATGAGTTATTTCATCAAAAACTATGAAGGGGGTTAAATAACTTGCTATTAATTGTCAGTATTTGGTGTCATAATTTATGTTTGGTTGAATTGTAGTTTTAATCTCGCTTGTCTAATCTAATTGCTTTTACGTTCCTGTTATTTCCCTTTTTCAGTTACTTTTTCTTTCATATCGCCTTCATTATTTTTAAGTATTTTACTTTTTTCTTCTGTCCAGGTAAGAAATATTTCTTCTACAGTTTTTCCCCCCCGGAAACCTGAAATATTTTGCAATTGTCGTAGTAAATGTTCTTTGATGTATTTTTCTGTTATTATTTTTTAGATTTTAAAATGTAGAAATAGCTTGTTAGGGTTCATTCTTTGTAGATGACCATAAAAGGTGATTTTTCTTTTTCTGATTAAATCGAACACTTTCTCCATGTTCATTATTGTGTCTTCTTTTCTGTCTTTGATGGGCTGAAAGACTTTTTTTTTTTAATATTGTTCATTCATTTGTCTATTAGAAGTTGTCAGATGTTCAGTGGGACATAGAGCTTCTGATCAAATGACTGTTCAGTAGTGCCTTATTTTAGCATTCAGTGATAGTAATTTTCTGCTACAGGTGTTTAGTTAATTGATAGATTAGCCACTTTACTGTGTATGGACCTAACGGCTTCTTTTTCAGGGATGTTCGACTTCAATAGTCTCCTCTGGGTATTTTAAATCTTCAATTTCAGTAATTTCCTGTGTTATTAATTTTTTAGACAGCTAATAAAATATCATTATAAGAAATTTATAGGGTTTACTTTTATAATTTAGTAAAATTAAAGGGAAATTTAGAAACGTAACCAGACAACAGTACTGTCTTTTCATAACTTCAACTTACAGGAAGAAGAGCCTTAATTTCCTTCTGAATATGAAAAATCTTCTCACCAATTTATTTTAAAAATATTGAAATATTCTCTTTTATGGAAACAACATTCGTCTGTTGCAGAATTTTTAAATAATAATAATTATAAAAAAAACACAGTTTATCTGCATTCTGATCAAAATGTATTTAAATATATGCTCAAAATAATTTTCAATAGCGCCCTTAGAATTGTGGATTATCTTTTTGTGATTTTTTATTTTTAAATATTTACCTTAACATTATTTCATGTGTTTTATATAAACAGTTAATATAGACTTTGATCGCATCTATTTTTATCTTATAATTTGTTTTTCTTTAATCTATTTTATGATGACAGTATATCTTGATAATAGACAAATTTACAATGGTATAATTAAGTTTGTCAGAATAAAAAAAGATATTTTATGGAATATTAATTAATTTCAACATTTTTGTAAGGTTTTTTTTCATCTTATTTTTATAGGAATCTGAGATCTCATTAAATGATGACATTCCACCTTGGATTAATCTTAAAATTAATGATGTACACACTGTAAAGGAGGAGGAATTTTATCCAGGTCATGTAAGTATTTATAATTATTGGATATTGTAACATACATGGTGAGGTTGGACAGAAACCTGAAAAAGAAACTAAATTATGAAATATAGGTAATAGGAACTATGGTAACTAAAGTACACACGCCTTTGACAATGAAAAATTCATAACTTATTTCTTTGCAATGGCGGCAGAAATATTCAGTAATGAAGTAGAAGAATAAATCTATCTTTTCCTTAATGAATTTCTTTAATTCACAACTTCACCCATTTTGGGAGTGAAGAAACAATGAATATTTTTAATATGTTAATGTTCAAGGGAGCTAGGGCCTCGGTTAATAGCTTAAAACCTTCTCTGGGGTAACACAATTGTATTCTGAAATTTAAAAGTAATCAGTCAGTCAGGTTCGTCTCACATGATGCATGAGCAAACAGACAAACTATATATATATTCCCAGTTTGAATTTTCAAAATCGGTTTATTGTTTTCTGATATAAGAGCACCACATTGCACCTCCAAAAAATTTCCCCAGGGGCACCCCGTTTGTTACCAGTTCGTAGTAATGATTGGGCTAGTCTCCCATGAGGTGTCCGTATACCTCACCACTCTAGCCTCACATGCAGTCCCCAAGGGAAGGTCATTATTGTTAAACAGAAAGAAATTGTTCAAAATTTAATATTACTCATTATTTTTGTAATATGTTTCAGTCGACTGATATGATGCATTCAGTTCAAACTCACCTCACACAGTGATGACTCACAGTTCATTAAAGATTGTGCTTCAACCGGAAAATCTCTACTACTACAGATATATATTCATATATTTTTTTTTTGAGATTGAAAACATATCTAAAAACCTCAGTTATGCTGAGAAATGTGGGTAAAAATTTAGTTGAAATTGATTAAGGAGTATTTTGTTTAACCCAAACAAACAAAAACCCTCTGCCTCTTTATGTAATAGTATAGATAGAGATACGAAGTATTATCAGCAAATACTGCTTTGTTAAAGTGAAGCTTAATTCTAATAATATATATTAAATTAGTTTTAAGTTCACCCAAAAAGATTTTTAATTTGAAAAAAATTAACAGATTGCTGGGGCATGCAGAAATAAGAAAATGAGTGAAAAATCTCATACACAACCCAGCAGCTGTTTTTAACATATGAATAGATGTTTTTAACAACTTTATGTATTCATTCAGAACAAATAAATTTTGCTGCTTTTGTAAAATAAAGCTTTAGTTGCTTTTATAGACAATTAAAATCTAAACCATGGATACCTATAGACTTTGATTGTTGGGGTTCAATAAACCATATGTTACAGGAATGTTACGCCTGAGTGTACAAGACTACACATTGTTTACATGTCATGCATATCATCCTCATTTAATTGGACGTTCATGGGGTAGCTTTATTGTTCACTAGTTGGTTACTAGTTTCAAAAAGAGTAATGACAATAAAAGTGGTGTAGCCATGATTAGGAGTTTTTACAATTTGTGTGCCTGCATCTACGTATGCTATCAAATTTTATTTATATATATCCAGTTTCTGACTCTGAAATGTCTTAATATCAAAGTGTGCTCTTTTTATTCTAATAAAGTGAATGAACTTTAGCCTACCTTTCCAGTAAACTTTCATCATCTGCTGAAATTTTTTCTGGTGTATATACATCTCCGAATTTTTTAACAAGATATTCAGAAAGAAAGTGTTCAAATTTTATTTAATATTACTCATTATTTTTGTAATATTTTTCAGTCGACTGAAAAATATTCGACCAGAAACCACTGTGAACACATGGTCCAACTCTCACCGAACAAGAGCATCAAGTGCATGACCCCCAAGTGAGTCCAAACCATCACATGCCAATTCTTCCTTCCACCTGGGACACATGAAAAAGATGCGCTCCATTGTGTTAGTTTCTTCACAATACTGACATTGATCTGTACACCTCCTTCCAATCCTGCAGACGTAGACCCCAAATGACATATGGTCTATTGACCAATACAGCACCTACTTCTGGGATCAAAATATAGCTCTAATGTCCTTTTGGATTCTTCCACCTCCTGCTATTCAATAAACATACGGGTCCTTGCCTTCTGTGATCCTGTCCCTTTTTTCCTTGGCTATGAGGTCGAATGGTGGCATTCACACCACCACTAGTGAAGCATCCAAGGAAACTGTCCTATATAATTGGGCTACCCTGATTGCCAACTTCCTATACTTGCTGTTCAGTCTGAAGGCCTCCCACCTTACCGCCATCACATACAATATTGTATGTGATAGCAGTAGTATCGGCTATATATCCAACACCACCGTAGACGCTAATATCCTGCGTTTAGATGCCCTGGGACCTGCAACATTGGCCAATAGCCTCATCAGTGTTGAGAACATTCGCTCCGCCTTTGTGGCCACCTAAAATAGATTTATCATTGTTTTTGTTAGCTTATTTTAAAAAAACTTTGGAATCATTAGATAAAGATTCGTCAACTTTAACAGTATAATTAAAAAATAAATCTTGACTAAGAGTATTACAAATATTTTGTTCTTAAATATATTTTAATAAGAAGGTGATTTATGTTGTTTTTTAAGATTATGGAAGTTTTTCTCATTAATAATTGTGTAAATTCTGCTTCAAAAATTACAATATATATAAATATGTTTGGTACTTGATTATCAACAATATTGTTAATATGTAGTTGCAGTTCTAAAAAAATTTCTATATTGGTGATAAATATCAAATCCGAGTCAGGTATTGCATTTTTCATTTGCTACTAAATTCAGTTTCCTTGTTTCACTCTTAAACTTCAATATTATATGGCAATATAATAAATAAATATCATTTACAATCAAACTCCTATTTAGTAAATGGTGAATGTTATAAAAATATCTGATAAGAATTGTTTAGCTATAAGATTTAACTCAAAATCATAGGCAACATTATCTCTAAGGTAAATGATATTTACCATGATAAAAAGTTTTACTGTAAGCATTATTAACATAATATGTCAGTAAGATTAGAAAAAACAAACTCATGAGAATTACCACAAGAGTTTTAACAGATTATTTGATTGTAAAAGGTTACAATTTGTAGAAAAATCTATAAGATGAGTTGAAACATTTTTTGATAATATTTTGCAAAATCTGGCATATTAAAGTCACCTAATAATAGTAATAATTTAACTGTGGCTGTCCTATATGTGTATGCTAAGCAAATTACAGGAGCAAATTTATATATTTAATAAATTATACAAAAAATCGTAAAAATCTTTACTTTGTAGCATTCATTTTTTTGTTTTTTATTACAGCAAGTAGATTTACTACAGCTGAAAGAGGAACTACTTGATATCAAAAAAGATCATTTAGCAATTGAAGACACCAATTTGTATAAATCAGAAAATTTAGAAGTTAAAAATGAAGTGGTAAGTAAGGATATTAGATTCTGCATACAGTGAAAACACCAATTGTCCAGATGAACCTTTACAAGGCCAGATCTGGATAATTGGGTAAAAATTTACTTTAATAAGTTTTACAAAGGCTAAAATACATATATGTTTTTTCTAAATGAATTGCAAAAAGGTCAATTGAAAAATTCAGTAAAATAAACATACATAAAATATTTCCGGTTGAAGTGAATATTTATTTTTCAAATAATGTATTATTTTTTCTTAATTTGGATTTAAGCAGTCCAGTTTGTCAGACATCTTGAAAATCGGCATCCTACTGTATTGTTTTTCATTATTATGGCCTTGCATGTAAATTTTGGATTCCATGCAGTTCATTTGTGAACTCGTATATATTAATTATTTAGCAGGTTAAACTTTTTATAGTCCATTTTTTTTTCTCTCTAAATAAATGTCTATATGCACGATAGAATATTCTTTCAGCCTCTGCAAAGCACGGAATTAGAGAAACACTCTTGCTTCTAATTTCTTACTTCAAAATGCCTTCAGGCCTAAGCTCATTCTCAGTGATAACTTTTATAAATTCTTTAACTGTTCACAATTTATATAATAACTATTAGCTTTTTACATTGTGTAAAAATTGTTTGTTTTAAATAAAAATTAATAAAACAAATTTTAAACTTCTAAAAATATTCAAAATGATTTTAAAGAGTTTTTATTTTTAACAAATATTTGTTCAGTCAATAATGAAAAAGTATTACAATAATTATTAATTTATCATATCTTATCTTTGGATACAAACTTAATTTTAATAAAAGTATCTCCATCAAATTCTGTTTGCAGAATATATATATATATATATATATATATAAGGCAGGATGCAGGAAGGAAATTGGCATTACATCAGTAGACGCCACAGGTACGATAAAATTAAATGAGAAACTCATGAACAAAAACTCTTATAAGATAAAACCTCACAACACAAACATTTTCAACACTAGAAAGGGCACAAAGATTGAAATGTATGAAAAAGTAATGGGAGGACCACAAGGCCCAAACAGTCCCATCAAAGAGACATAAATGATTCTATGCGGTCATAAAAGATAATAATAATATATATATTTAGCCCACCAGGCTGATCTAGTGTTTAACTCATCACAAAAAAGTTGTTTTAACAGCTGATTTTCAAAGTCGAAAGTTCTCAGGTTCAAATCCTAGTAAAAGTCAGTTGCTTTTATAAGATTTATTAATTTAACAGTGAATACCTGTGTACTCTGGTGGTTGGGGTTTAATTAACCATATGTCTCAGGAATGGATGATCTGAGTCTCTACCAAACTAAACAAAGTGTAGTCTGATACATAGCATTATCTCATTGAGGCATGGTGAAATTTGTTTACATGTTCTGAATCTTCTATGTATACTTTTCTCATCTAACTGTGAAAACTATTAAATTATAGAAATAGTTCATACATATTTATAAATTTATGCATTCAGAGTTCAAGATCACAGAATAATAACTTAGATTCATGTTTTCCTGTTCACAGAGTTATTACTATATTTCAGTTTAATACTAGTCATACATTTTTTTTTTAAATGAATTTTAATGTTTTTGAAATATGAAAATGTTTTCCTTCTTAGTGTGGAAATTTCTAAAACAAGGGGCAGGACAAATACCAACATCACATTCACAACAATAATATCGTGATTCCTTTCTTATATGTTTTCCATAATAACAACACATCTTGTAGGTGCAATTTTTATTCTGTATCGGGAATATACGACAAGAAATGTCATTCTCAGAGTATGAGAGAATCATCTCCTACAGAGAGCCTACAATTTTTGGGAGTGACTTTGATGAATTTCAACATTTTGTTCAATAAGGGGCTTCTCTGAATTGAACAAGAGTGTACTGGACTGTAAGGTTTAAAAAAAAATTATTAAAATTGTAGCTCCAGCTTTTTAATGTTTTTAGTGAATGGAGTCATATATAATTTATAATTTTCTGTTTACAAGACCATTAGTTGGTTGCTTTAAACCGTCTGCCCTAGGTTTGATTTTGTTTCATGTGAAGCAACTAAAGTACGTCTGGGCACAGTCATGGTAATGTTCTCTTATAGTTTTGATGTCCATTGTACATAAATTTCTGTGGTATAAATAATTGAGCTGCTTGTGTGTGGCTGATTATCACCTTTATTTCAGTGGTAATATCATGTTTATGTAACACTGGTGTATATTTGTTGTGTGAAATATTGCAAAACCTCTTCTTCTCTTTCATTCTTGAGAATGACTAGTGCCATTTTTATTAGTGATGTGTCTAATGTCAGGTCTCGCATTAATCATTCACTTGACAATATTTTATATATATGTATATATATATATATACCTATAATTCAGTTCTTAAATATTCCGGTAAAACAAAAAAAGTTACACACAAATAAATATAAATAAAAATTTCAATATATGAAATGTTTTACAGTTTTCAGCGACTTTGTTGTTTTTATTATAAATACTTCAATTTTAACTTAGATTGTTTTTATTTTTGAAGATAATGGATGTACCTGTAAAGAATATCTACGTGTATGAAGCATTCCCCTCTAACAGTATCAAACTAGAAACTGAAGATGATACCACAAAGGAAACTTTATTGTTGATTTTACCACATCACCCTATTGAAGATGATATTACACCTGTTTGTGTAAGTATAAATTGATTTATTTTTTGCTTTTTTTTGTGTCATATGGAAAGATCATCAGCCATTGAACTATAACATTAAATTATTGATTTTGTGTTTTTAGGAAAGTGAATCTTTGCAAGTGAAAGAGGAGCCGATCAATAATGGGTGTGATAATATTGATGAAGTGACAGATCCTCTTGTGAGTGAAGGGACCAACCTAATTAAATTAGAAGATCATAAAATCAAAAATGAAGCAGTAAGTTAGTTTTACTCGCCCTTTCAAAGTGAATTTTGTAGAGTAGTTATGTGAGTGAAACTTTATGTAAGCACTTAATGTTGATGTTTTAATTTGACTTCATTGCATTTTTTTACCATGTTTTGGTTTATTCTTTAGTAATACATGAACTTTCAAGTACGAGGATCATTACAGTTCTGATGTTTTACTAGACTGATTGATATGTACTGCCACATTGGCCAAAAAGATACTGTTCTTTTACCACAATAATGTGCGGGTACACATATCTCTGATAGTAGTTGCAAAACTCAATGATAATTTACACTTTGACAAAGTCATCTGGAAGCATGTGCTGTATTCACCTGACTTGGTTTCAATTAATTATTACCTTCTCCCAAATCTGAAAAAATGGCTCATTGGACAAAGATTTATTTCTAATGATGCAAAGGTGAGAGAACTGCTTATTTCGCAGAGCTGGACAAATCACATCATACTGATAATATAAAAAAAGTTGGAAAATCTGGGTAAATGAAACAAATTGCAAGAGAATTAAGTTGAAAGTTAAAAAAAAATCCTTCAAAACCTTCCTGAACAACCGCCATATTTGTTTTAAATTGACTTATAAAATTAATTTTCTCAGATTTAAATTTGTGATTAATGTGTTTGCTATTTTGTTATTTTTTGCAACATACACTTTGAGAAAATAAAGTGTATAATATATATATATATAAATAACAATTGTAATATTCTATTAATAGTAAATTCATATAAAAATAAAATTAAAACAATTTTCTTCTTTTTTGGCCTAATTTTGTCATAATAGTTGGATTTTTCTAAAATTTTTAGCAAGACAGATTTTAATGGTATTTACTATGAAAAATATTTATTTTTATGATATGTGATCTGTATATAAGTGGTATTATTACTAAGTTCCAGTCAGAATAAAAAAAAAAAAAACATTTATTGGAAATTAATTTTATTCTTTATCTTTTTTTTTTTTTTAAAGGAATCTGAGATCTTATTGAATGATGATGTTTCACCACAGGTTAATCTTAATATGAAAAGCAATGAACTTCGAATAAAAGATTTTCGCACAGTGAAGACAAAAGATGGGATGGTATTTTATCCATGTCGTGTAAGTATTAGCTATTGGCTATTGTAACAAACATGATTTGTCTCTTGTTAATTTCATTACTGTGTATATATTTCAATGTGTTAGTTTTTAAAAAAATGTTTGTAATGTATTTAGTTCATTTTAACTAATATCGATTTATTGAGATGTTTGTGAATGATAAATGATAAATTTGTGAATGATAAATGATAAATCAATGTGTGAGAGCAAAGTGTGTTTTTGAAATTCATTAATGACTGAAGTATGTGAATTTTAACCTGTTGATGGAGTTGACATTTTAGTAGGCTTTGGGTGATTTGTTGTTAATTGTATTCAGTGTTCATGTTTCAATATTTATCAGGTAGGCAGTTTAAAGTGGACCTGGCACAGACTAAACATGGTTAGACATAAAATCTGTAAATGAAAAGAAAAAAATATAAAATCTAATTTTGTGATTACATTAGGAAGACTTAACTATCTACCATATTTTGACAAAAGATATCCGAAGTGATCACCCTGCACAGCTGATGCAGCAATGCTAAAGTAATTATATTGAGAGTCACCTGATGCAAACTGTTGTCAATGACTTCAGTTATTTATTGTGAACTTTTGCCTTCAGTTATTGATAGTGTAGGACTTGCAACTAGACAAATCGTGGTAACAAGGAAACCACTGTTCTCGAAAATTATTGCACTGAAGCATGAATAGTTTACAACAGACAATAATAGATTAGAGCAGTAATATACACCTCCAATAATAGTGCTAATAGGAGCAGTGTAAAAGGTAACACTCAAATACCTGTAGTTAAGCTCTCTCAGTTTGGTTTTTAAGTTTCTTGCCCTGTGTGGAAATATATATATATTAGTGTTTCTTGCATGCGCACCACTCATCAGATTTATTTACAAGTTTTTTTAAATGTTTTTAATATATTGTTATAAGAGGATGCGAATTTAGAAGAATTAAAAAAATTATATATTTTTATTTTGTTTATTATAAAATTATACATTATAATTCATGTTTTCCAGTTTGATCATATATATATGTTGTATTTTTTTAATAAAAAATTCAACTTCAACAACCCAAGTACAGAATTATAAAGTAAATGAAATGACACTTACCTTATTTTTTATTCCAAAAGCACCTTTACAGGATCCTGCATCATCAGTTGTATATAATATAATTAAATAAAATTACATATCAAACATAATAAAAAATTAAAATTTCAATGTAGTGAAAATATCAAGAAATTTAATTTAAATAATACTAGGTAAAGTTTGGACATTTTTCAGAGATTTTAAACATATAAATACAAAAGATTCCAACTTGATCAACTTTCAGACAGAATATGAAGATGACAATTATAAAGGCAGCAACAGATGGCAGAACATTTTTATATAAAAAAAAGAAATAATCATAATTTTTATAAATAGCGTTTTTTAAATCCACTCAGTAATGTAAATTGGCTTTCCAGGTTACATATCATAAATTTATTCTATTTACTATTTTTTTTAAACTTAAGTTGTTATTTATTGTAGAAGTAGTTATTTTATTTAACTGACTTCATATGTTTTTTATATATGATTGTAGTTTTAATTTTCTATTATGTTTGATATGTAATTTTATTTAATTGTATTATATAAAACTGATATGCAGGATCCTGCAAAAAGGCTTTTGGAATAAAAAATAAAATGTTATTTCATTTACTTTGTAATTCTTTACTTGGGTTGTTGAAGTTGGTTTTTTATTATAAAAATACCATATATTGGTACAGAAGAATATGACGTTTTACTATAATCTACAGAGTGTCCAGTCTAAAAGTACAGCTTAAAATTAAGAGAACCAGTTAACATAACTTGGCAACTTTTTTTAAAATAAACATCAACTCTCGCAATGTTTTAATGTAAATTTGTCTACTTCAGTGTATGCACCTTTTGTTGCTCTTCAGATGCCTGGAAAATAATCTAACTCCTGCCAGGTGTTGAAGAGCATCAGCTTCATTATTAGACCTACACCTTCAATTTTTTTATTTTAAATCGTCCAAATCTCAAACTTTCTTTTGTTACAACTTTTAATGAAATTTCAAGCAAAAAAGTTAGAGGAGTGATATCTGAGAGATCTAGCTGTCCATGCAGTCCCTACTTCATCAGATCTTACATCTGGGAAAGTGTTGTTCAGTTTTGATTACTGCATGGAGTTTTAAGTACATTAAATTTGACAGTGTCTTTAACTATCCTGCACATATGAAAAGTTGTCTCACCACTAAATAAGATATCTAACTATAAATAAGAGTTGTAACTTGTATTCTTGCAAACTGAGTGCTTATGGTAATGTTGTGAACAGTAGAAAGAGATATTTGCAGTCCATAACTAGGTCGCCTAATAAAGTTAATGGGACGGGCAGTGAATGCGTAGCTTATTCGATCCATAGCCTCATCACAACTGTAACCTTTGATGATTTCTGTCTCTTAAAGTCGTACCTTTGAGGACGTTAAACTTTGACGTAAAAGAATTGATATTCCATTCAGTTTGTACAAGCTGTTAAACATATGTACATGATTGAAACTCCATTAACTAAAACATGCACTGAATGGTTTTTGTGGGATCCACATCTTGATGGACTACAATCACATTGGAGTCAGCTTGTCTGCACATCATACGCATATTCTACTGACTATTGAAAGTACCCTGAACAATTCTTGGAGATTTATGCTATCATTTGAGTCTACTAAGAAGTTAGAACTGATTTCCTAAATATAGGCCATTTGTTTTGGATACCTTTAGCCCAGACAATCTGTAAAGTTTCAGCTATGTGTATAGATATGCAATAGGATAAGTAAAGTTTGTTATTACATTAAACTTTACTTGTGAATCATTAAATAGTATTCCAAACGATGTTTATTTTGAATATATGTTTAAAATACTCAGTTTTTTATCCATATTTTGCGACTTTTTACAAAATAGAATAATGTTATTGTAATGGAAATAATTTTATATTAATTCATAATTACCTTTTAATTGTTGGTTTAATTTTACAGGTTATTATTGATAAATTAACCATCAAAGGAAGTACCAAGAATAATTGTAAGAGTAGTGTAAATAATTCTAACTTTTGTCAAAAGTCTGTTATTCCAGAAAATAATTTAAAAACACAACTTATTAAGCATAACGAAGAGAAGAATTATGTTTGTACCATTTGTCAGAAGACTTTTAATCAAAGTTCTGAATTAAAATCACATTTAAACGTTCATACGAAAGAGAAAATTTATTATGTTTGCAAAATCTGCCATAAGGTTTTTAACTGTAATTTTAATTTAAAGCAACATCTTAACATTCATACAAAAGAGAAGAATTATATTTGTAACTTTTGTCAAAAGTCATTTAATCGCAAAAGCAGTTTAAAAATGCATCTTAATATTCATACAAAAGAGAAGAATTATATTTGTAACTTTTGTCAAAAGTCATTTAATCAGAAACGCAGTTTAAAATTACATCTTAATATTCATACAAAAGAGAAGAATTATATTTGTAACTTTTGTCAAAAGTCATTTAATCAGAAACGCAGTTTAAAATTACATCTTAATATTCATACAAAAGAGAAAAATTATATTTGTAACTTTTGTCAAAAGTCATTTAATCAGAAACGCAGTTTAAAATTACATCTTAATATTCATACAAAAGAGAAGAATTATATTTGTAACTTTTGTCAAAAGTCATTTAATCAGAAAGGCAGTTTAAAATTACATCTTAATATTCATACAAAAGAGAAAAATTATATTTGTAACTTTTGTCAAAAGTCATTTAATCTGAAACGCAGTTTAAAATTACATCTTAATATTCATACAAAAGAGAAGAATTATATTTGTAACTTTTGTCAAAAGTCATTTAATCAGAAACACAGTTTAAAATTACATCTTAATATTCATACAAAAGAGAAGAATTATATTTGTAACTTTTGTCAAAAGTCATTTAATCAGAAACGCAGTTTAAAATTACATCTTAATATTCATACAAAAGAGAAGAATTATATTTGTAACTTTTGTCAAAAGTCATTTAATCAGAAAGGCAGTTTAAAATTACATCTTAATATTCATACAAAAGAGAACAATTATATTTGTAACTTTTGTCAAAAGTCATTTAATCACAAAAGCAGTTTAAAAATGCATCTTAATATTCATACAAAAGAGAAGAATTATATTTGTAACTTTTGTCAAAAGTCATTTAATCGCAAAAGCAGTTTAAGAATGCATCTTAATATTCATACAAAAGAGAAGAATTATTTTTGTAACTTTTGTCAAAAGTCATTTAATCGCAAAGACAGTTTAAAATTACATCTTAATATTCATTCAAAAGAGAAAAATTATTTTTGTAAATTCTGCAAAAAGGATTTTTATTGCCTTTCTAATTTAAAGCGACATCTTAATATTCATAACTAATTTCAACCATTTCTTATGAAGTTATTTTACTTGCATACATGGTCTCAGACTCACTACAGACGTTGAGATGTTCGTTGTCATTGATTGATGGGCACATATGACATCGCCTGTGTTTTTTCTGTAGCAATTCAGGTTCGATTTTTCCTTTTTTTTTTTAATACATTTCTAATATTAAAGTCAGCGATGTTGGAAGTCTGGATTCTTCAAGTCGTCGTCTCATATGAGTTAAGGCAAATGATTTCCTTAAATATGTGTCCATATTTTCAGGGCTTATTTTTCATGAACATTTAAAAGGTGCATAGATCCTGAAAACTGATAAGCATCTTGTCTGCAATTAGATACTTGGAGGGAGAATAATTGAACTGGCAATTGAGAGGAACATTTTAAATAATTTGAAAATATGAGCAGTTTTGTCACCATCTAGTATACTGGAGTGTACTTTAGTGCCGTTAAAACTAACAGAAATACAAACCGCTGAAGGGACGTGGTTTCCCTGAATATAACACTTCCAGTTCAATCACTTTCTGTAGATTCCTCACATCTTCTTTACTAGAATTAAATATACCAAATAAATACAGTAGTCCATTAAAGCTTTTAATTCAATATTATCAGTGTGATTAACAAAGGAAGTTGTGGAGCAGTAGTTTTAGTGATAATTTAATAATTTTATGTTCTAATTAAAACAGTAATTCCCAATAATAAATTGAATTAATAGAGATTCAAGTTTTTAGCAGTTTCTTTTATTTGAGAAAGATGAGTCCTAATAACATTAGTTCAGTACTCCATTTATAACAATTTTTTTCATAGACAGACTTTCGTCTAATTTCCTCTTCAACAATTCATCTGATACACTCATCGCGTTTTTGTTTTTAATTTCACATACATTGTCAGGACTTTCTATGTCACATTCACTATAGCTATCATATTCACTAAATATAGATTCACTGTCCTACAGATCATCAGTTCATTAAGATATCTTCAATTTCATTTTCATTCAAGCTTTACTACATTCACAAGAGGTACTTTTACTCAGTAAACTCATAATTTGATAAAAATGTAAAAAATACAATGACGATTTTATTACCAAAAAAAAAAGTAACATTGCTACTATCATCGGATTGATTGTGAACACTCGTAAAAGGTAAACCAATAAGTTTCATTGTACATGGCACTATAGCTGACCTTGAAACACCCTTGGATTCAGTGGACAATGAAAATCTGGGAAGTAGCAACTGTCATTGCAACATAACCAACAAAAATATACCTCTCAGGTCAAAAATGACCAAACGGCAACAATTAAGAGTTAAATTTGTATAACTTTGCAATTATTTTGAATTTATGCTTGTAAATTTACCAAAATATTTTTCAAAATATATAATATCAGTAAATGTAAAAAAAAATTACATTTTTTTAACACCTAAAAAAATAAGAATCTTTAAGATTAGACCATACTTTGTTGCTACTGGTATATCCCGATACATCTATTTAGGAAATATATTTCAGCAACTACATTTAGCATTTCTATTTGAATCTTGCCCGATCTTTTGTAAAGACAAAAAAATCTCCTCTTTAGTATTTATTTTTTCCACACAGCATCTTCCCTTTCTAAACCACCCTGATATATTTCCCAATTTGTTTATTGATGTGCTCTTCTCTTCTTTGTATTCTCTACAAGTTTTATAAGATTTTAAATGTTACTGAAAGGAGAGACATTCCACTGTAAATTTTGTCTCCTCTTTTGTGTCAAGGATGAATTGGGGCAGAGTGGCCATTCTGGCAGGATTTTTTTTGTCTTCCAAATATTTTCTGTAATAGATCATTGATTAATTAGCTAATAATCATAATTTTAAAAATTACAAAGTTATTGGGTCCTCGCCCGGATGCTTTATTATTTTTTTGAGATCAAATTATTCTTTATTTCTTGTTTATTCAGGGGACTTGAGTTTTCTAGTTTAGATACTGGTTACAAACAGTTGATCTTTTTTCTGGATTTTTTAGCAGATTCAACAGTTTTTCAAAATTATTGACTAAAATTTTACTATCGCAAAATAATATTTTTTATTAAATTTTATATGTATTCAATTTTTTATAAAATAAATTTCTTTATGAAATAGAGTATTATTGTAATAAAAAAATTAGTTTATTATATTTCAGTTTTAGAAATGTTTATAATATATAAATTGCGATTATTATGTGATGTTAAGAAATAATATTTTGTTCACAAAGTAAAAGATTTCAGAATTATATAGTCTGATTTTACAATATGTATGTGAAATGAAAACTTAATCTTCCACTTAAATATTTAAGTGGATTAAACTATATTTATATACTCTTATTATTTAAAAATTATGTTTTTGATTAATTTTCATATGTACATTCAAAGTTATTTATTTTTTTAATCAAATAAAGTTCTACAAAAAACAGATTGCTTTTTTATTTAAAATGTACATGATTCCTTTTCGTAAGAACAGTTTGTTGTATTATATTATGACCAGATGCATTTATCCTGTACCAGTTAGATAATTAAAACTAAATTAAAGCTACCCCCTCTTTGCCTGATCTACGTTGTGAATCTGCATAGTCTTAACTTTTCCGTTTAAATTTTTTAGTGTCCCAGCCATGGGGGTTTAAATGCGGTGGCCTCACATCAAAAAGTAGATTATTTTGAGGTTGTTTCATTTATAAAAATCTCATTTTTCTACATTTAATGGTATGTCATTGTTATAATGTTAGGCAATATGGACAATGTTAATCATAATTTTTTGCAGCATTTTTTTTTTTTTTGTTTTAACTGATTTTCTCTCTCTCTTCTCCAGTCTATTTCTTTCCAGACCATCTTCTTTTTCTATTTTCCAACTCGTGATTGAAAATTAACTTTCTAAACAGATCTTGTTTTAAAAATGTTTCAACAATTCCTACGTCTTAGAGAACCTTTTTAATCGCTTCAGTCTAATTTATTTTGTTTTTCTTTCTGCAGAAATCTATTAATTTTTTACAGTATTTTATTATTACTTTTTAAATGGATGAGACAAAAGAAACAGTTGTATACCCTTTTTAATTAAATTTTACTCTGCTTCGGTTTTTTATAACTTTACTTGTTCCTATTCGGGTTAAGTTGTTTCGACTTTCTTGAACCTCTTTGTTTTTTACTCTAAATTACAGCCTCTCCTAGTTTAGTTCCTCCTAGGTTATTGTTTAAATCCTACTACAGTTTTTATAACAGAACTCTTCAGTGTTTTCTTTTTGGTGCTTTTGTGTACCCTTTTTAATTAAATTTTACTCTGTTAGATTTTCGTACAACTTTACTTGTTAAAAGTTCCTCTTCGGTTTAAGTTGTTTTTACTTTCTTCAACCTCTTTGTTTTTTACACTTAACGAGTTTTCTTTACCTTGTAGTTTTTATTTTTTTTTACGCTAAAATAAAATCTCTCCTTTTGTATATCGTTTTAGGTGCTTGTTTAAGTCGTATTAGATTCTATATAATAGAAGTCTTCGGTGTTGCCTTTTTTGTTTTTTAAAACTTAATGGATTTTTTTGTTTTTTACTGTAAAATTTTTTCTCCTTGTGTTTAACGGTTTTATTATATAGTTATTTTTTCTCTTGTACTAGTGATTTAGTGAAGCTCACTAAATACACTTAGATGTGAACCTTTTTCCTTCTCTGTTTACCCTATTTAATCTCTTACTTTTCTTAATATAGTCAATAAAGTATTTTTCTTCTATCTAATCTCTATTGATAAGTTGAGCTGTTGTTGTTTATTTTATATTAAAAAATTGATTAGCTTAAATCTTTTTATGTAAGCGTTATGATGTAGCAAAACTTAAAGTAATATACTTCTACATGAAATGCTAATAAAATTAAATTTGAAATAAATTGATCATTGTTCAGTTATTAATTAATCATTGTTAAATATAACTGACTTTTTTTAGTTTTACTGGCAGTAACTGCTAAGGTCATTAGCCCAATGGAAAATATAGCATATGAAAAATTTCATACCTGACTTCTTAATTTTTTTACATGATTTAGGTAGATTTCATAATAAAGTTAGTGATTCTAAAGGGTACAATGATTCAATTTCTGGAAAATTTCTACACATCTTCGCGTTTCACGTCCCCCCAGACCCCAAAACCACCATCAGCTCTAAAGTTTATATATATATATATTTATATCACTTTCAAATTGTTCCTTAAAAATAACTTGACAAAATCTCAGTTAAGTTCATTAATGTTCAAAATCAGAAAAGGGGGGTGCATTTTCGAAATAACAAAATATCACTATAACTTAATTATTAAGAAAAATATAGAATTCATTTATAGTTGTTACTACTCTATGGATAAGGGCCTAAAACTTATATAAGTAAAGTTTTTTGATATCGCCAACCATTGCCCCAGGGTGTGTAAAAATCTAGTTTTGAAGATAAAAAGTTATACTCTCCCTAGGCACAGTCGGCAATCGACTGTCCCTAGGCACAGTAGGCAATCGGTTTAAATTAGTTGTTAGTGCTCTAAACATTACCTAAAACTTCTGTTCTTTAACAATTTTTGATATGAACTACCCTTACGACAAGGGATGACCAAAATGCTCCTGAAGTTGTAAAAAGATAAGGGGCATGTTATATGCTAAACATGTGCAACTATTGTCATATTGAGTAAATTTGAAGTTTTTCTTAACTTTAAGGTGGAAATCTTTTTTTTAACACTGATGAAATCTACCACTGCCTTCCAGCGTGGGGAAGGGATTTTTTTTTATTCAAATATTTATTTAAACATTATAAATGGTCTGATATTTTACATTATTTATGCATGTGAAACATGCGAGGTGTTTACATGTGCAGTATTCATTCAACCCAGATGTAAGGTTTTTTGAAAACATTTTTTTTTTCAGATGGCTTAGGATTTTTTTAAATGTATTCAGGTTGTTAGGTGGATTTCCCCCAATCAGCATACTACACAATCTCTTTCTGGACATGGTGCTTCACCATGTGTAGGGCCATTGATGATGTGCACCGTGTTTTATAGTTTGATCCAGGTACAAATCTGAACATACTAAAGCAGTTAGAAAGCTTGCGAGAATAAATTTTGTTTTTGATCTGCAACTAAATTGGAAGACCAAAAGGCAGTGGAACATAGTTGCTGGCTTCCTTAGATTCTTAGCCCTGCAGAGGATGGCTGAGGGTGTCTGATGCTATTATAGAATAGCAACCTGTGTAGCTAGGGGCCTGCCTGGGTGCTTACTACCTACCAAGGTAGGTGTTTTGGCATGACGTCCCAGTAAGCTTAGATATTTGCTGTTAGGATGAGAATGGATCTTTGGATAAATGTGTGATGAAGCTGCAATATGGGAGGGTGTAGGCATTTACCCTGCTTCTGAACGCAGACCAGAGCAGAGAAAAATAGGGTAAGTTTTCATTAGAAGCTTATTAAAATTTGTGAATCTGTTTCTTGATTATTGAATAAACAAGAGGACTTTGAGTAAATTGAATTACAAGACAGAATTATTGTTGCAATCAACATTTTATTTTATAACAAAACGTAATTGGTGTGAGAGTAGTACTTTTGGTTTCTAAAGACTCAACCAAGTAATGATCTGAGTGCACATTCTAATTGAAGTTAGGTAAGGGAAGAATTTTTGTGTGAAACTTTCAGTGTTAGAGGAAGGCATGGGGATCACACTTCTGCAAATCGGTTTATATGATTTAGAGTTTAAATTATGTTAGGTGTATCATGGCTGGAAGAAAAAAAAATAAATAAATGACTGACAAATGAAACACAATATTGAAATATATATAGTAAACAGAATGGCAAACAGAGAACTAACACTTCTGTTAGCCATTAAGTCACAAGGAAAAATCAATATAATCGGTTACAGATCTTAAAATAAAATTAATCACGTACATTTAATTTGGTTTAAAAATTAATTTTATTTCATTTCTAATTTTTACATTTTTCATATGTAAAAAAAAAACTGGTAAAATAACTGTGGTGTATGAATAATAGAAACACATTTTTTGTGGAAATACAGTACTATGCTGTACATTTCTATAAATATAAATAATATTCTGATTTTTATAATAGCTGTTAAAAAACATGTAACAAAATAAATAAATGTTGCTGCAATGCACCAGTTCACATATAAACATAACATAGATTTTTAACATACATACATTTTAAAATTACCCTCTATGAATCATGAGACCTTGCCGTTGGTGAGGGGGCTTGAGTGCTCATTGATTCAGAGTAGCTGGACTGAAGGTGCAGCTGTATCGGAGAGGTATCTGTTGAGAGCCAGATTAAAGAATGATTAATGAAAGAAGGCAGCAGCTCTTTCAGTAGTTGTTAACGGCATAGGTCGGGAGGACTTACGGCCATAGCAACAACAGTTAATCTTCAGTACTGCGCAGCTGAAAGCAATGGAAAACCACAGCTGCTTTTTTTTTGCAAGAAAATGTAACTCTCTGCATATTCATATATAGTAAAGATGAAGGCGCCTACCTTAATAAAATATTAAAAAAGAACATTTTATGAGTCGTAGTGTGGAATGTTAGAAGTCTAAAAAAGGTTGGTAGGTTAGAAAATTTAAAGAGGTAAATGAATAGATTTAATGTAGATGTAGCAGGAATTAGCAAGGTTTGGTAAGAAGAGGAAAACGACTTTTGGTCAGGTGATTTTAGAATAATTAACACAGCTTCAAATAAAGGGCAGGCAAGGAGTAGGTTTAGTATTGAACAAGAAGATAGGGAAGAGAGTAGATCTGATTGAGATCCTTTTACAAATATAATTGATTTACTTCTATATTGTTTTATTGACATAAATTAATTGAACTGTCTTTGTATAGGTGAACACTAGACTGAACAATTATCAAAACTGTAACTGAGCTTGTAATTTATTAAAGGATAAAACAAACTCATACAAATCACATTTAACATTTTATTATATGTTTTTTAGTTACTTTAAAGAAACTTGTTTTTTTGTAAATTGTGTTCTTTGTAGAATCAGAAGTTTACATCCCTGAATGTAAAATTAATAGATTTCAAATTAATTCTGTTGAATTAAATATAAAAAATATACATACTGACGTTATTAATTAATTCCTTTTTTGAGCTTAGCGATCCCAAAACAAGAAGATGAATCTTTGGCATTATTTTGAATGTAAAAATGGATTTAATTTTTAAATTTCCTGATAATTTTAATTTTATGAAACTGAGTTTTAAAGGATAGAGAAATATGGTACAAATAAGAATCCAATACCTACTTGGTGAGCTCTTAATCAAAAATTTATATTGTTTTCACGTTTAATCATCTCAGTCATTCCAGAAGTTTCTACATAATGCTTCATGCATTGCCACTCAAACCCTCTTTCGTAATCTAGTACTCGAATGATGATTTAATATGAATAAATAGAGAATAATGAACTTTTATTTGCATTTGAAGTAATAAAATGATCCCATTAAATTTAAAAATAAATAAATTACAAAACATGAATTCTACTCTCAGAATGACAAAGCTCAATATTTTAAAAGAAAACAGATAAAAATTAAAATACAACTGAATATATGGAGAAAGGAATAAAGCAGACGAAATCTATTTTTAAATAAAGTAGATTGGCTACATAATAACAATAACATTAATAATTCATTTGATTGAATGAAAACACATCAACACAACCCATGCGAGGTACTCCTACTCGCCATTTTTTGCCTTTCTTCCACGCACAAAGCTTCAACCATGGCAGTTTTACTCCGCTACACTGCTTCCGAGGCAAGCATCTTAGGGACTACATTCCCGACCCTTAACTCCCCAAACTCATCCACTACTGGGCGCCTTACATCATGCCACCGCCCACACCATAGCACATGTTATGGGGAGTCAACGACCCTACAATACTGACATAGAGCAGAAGCCCAATTCCCAATCCTATGAAGATATGCCCCAAAGCACCCGTGGTTACTCAAAAACTGTGTCAGCTCATAAGAACGTCCTCCTCACCCAGACAATTATTTCTGCGATGAGGGGTATGGTCATTCACCCGTTCTCGACTCTCTCCATCTCTCCTGCCACTGGTTGATAAGCCATGTACACGCGTCACCGGCCGCCGTACCCCGCTCATCTGCTACGAGACTCAAGAGTGGAACTTCGATAATGAAAAACACCGCCTCATTGGATACAGTCCTGTATGCACAAGCAATCTGCAAGGCAAGCATTCTCTGCAGCCCATCCAGGTGCTCCCTGGCCCGCCTGGTGCTAAGGGCTGTAATCCATACGGAGCCCTATACAAACACACTTACTACGCCACAGAGGCGAGGAGTCTCCTTTTGCTGGTAGATGGGCCGCCAAGAATTCTCATTAGCTTCGCTAGGGCACTAATTCGTCTTCCTTGCTAACCACCTCCCGAGTGTGGTCAAGAAAAGTCCTCCGCCTGTCCAACCAAACACCAAGGTACTTAGCCTTGGTGGACGTCGCAACATCAGTTTCACCGACTCAGAAAACGATGGGGGTCAAGCCTTCTGCCAGCCAATACCACTGCTACCGTCTTCCGTTCTGCTAATTTAAGGCCATTTGACTCGAGCCACTTCTTTGCCATGCGAATTTCTACATTGCCACACTTCTTGTTGTACTACCAGGGCCAGGTCATCTGCAAAAACTACAGCCGTGACCCCTTTCGGATACCCGATTCTCAACACAACATCATATGCGACGTTCCATAGCAGAAGACCGAGAACTGAGCCCTGCGACACATCACCCTCCAACTTATGGGTAATTTGCATTACTTCAGAGTTGGCGACTACGTACCTACGGAACAGGTACAAATTTACGATCCGCCGGAGTACGCACTTGCACCATGTCTCTACATTTCATCATGAGTCACTCGCCAGGGCAGGCTATAGCAAGCGTTTTCAACAACCGGAATAATCCTGATACGCCAGGATCCAGCAGCAGCCTCATCGACCAGCTTCATTACTCGGTTGAGAGAATGCACTGTGAACCTACCTTTGTGAAAACCATACTACCTACCCTAACATGCAACTCGGTCGTCAATCTACCCACAAGAAGCCGCTCGAATAGCTTACCAAGTGTACTCGGTAGGCACAAAGGACGGTAGCCAGTGACATTAACATCCTTATCCCTACCCTTTTCCAATAGCACCAACCGAGCAACCTTCCAAGCATCTGGCACAAAGTCATGTGTTAAGCAGTAGTTGGCATCATCTTGTAGCTTTTGCCGGACCACATTGACCAGGACCTGGACTGCATCAATAGATGGACTAGATAGTGATGCCATCTAGTCCAGGGCCCTTCCTCTGCCTAACGCGCATGGCGGCAGCTGTTACTTCATCCCGGTTAAAGACAGGCAGTGAAACTTCCAGAGCGATTTCCCGCCAAGGCACTCTATAGCCTTTGGGAATAGTTTTTCCAAACAATCCACCAGGTACTCTCATGCCAGAACGGGGAGGGAACAACCAAACTTCTTCATTACTATCTTGTAGCTGCTGCCCCACATGTCACCATCAACCTCACTGAGCTGGTCAGCCCGCTTATCTCTCAGCCCGATTAATATCTGTCCTACACAGACGGCTGACTTCATTAAGTATCCCTCTAGCATGAAAGATGCCTGGGTGGTCACCACGTCTTAACAACCTCTGCAGTCGCCTTGTGCTCTGAGGCATCCACTATGTAGCTTCTCCACCTCCTCGCACCATCAGTAGACTCCCTTGCTTCTGGCAGTGCTTTCTGTCTGATGCTCATCAAGCACCTCCTGCATTATTGAAGTTACCTCTTCTGGCATAGTAGCATTTCTTAGCCCGTCATATGAAAAATAACTGGGACTTGAATTCAGAACCTTCCATATGAATAGGAGAGATTTTTTCTTACTGTTCTTTCTCAAATTGATAACTAAAAGAAAAGAATCAGAGTAAGAGAAAAAACGTTCAGTGAACACATGAAACAGAGAATATTATTTTTCTTAATTTTAAAACAATGACTTTATTAAAGGATTCTATTATAAATATTTTATTAAAAATTAATCCAAAGATGAAAAAATAAAAACATTAAACTTCTCAAGAATTTTTTTTAGTATATTTAATAATTATATTATTGTAACCTCAAACAGTCAGACATTAATTAACTCTTGGAACACTTTGTTTTTATCAAATAAACTCATCAGCGGTTACGCTAAAACTTAATTTACGCTTAAATATTTATTAACAACATGAATAATGTACAAAAAAACCCGTTACCTATTATTTTAAGTAAACACATAATATATTGTTATAGTTAGTGTTAATTTTTATAAATATTAGTGTAGCTAGCATGTAAATGTTAGTAGTTAGCAATTAGTATATTAATTGTTAGTAACATTTATTTTGTACGTACATATTAATGTTGCTATATTTCAGCAAGCGTTAACATAATGATAATATATGTTATTCTTTTAAGACATTATAAATTTAATCTGCTCAGAAGGTTGACATAATAATTATTATTACATATGTGCCTATCAATTAATTATAGCAAACCAAGAATGGGTTGATATAATCATAAATATTGAAAGAATTGATATGAAGACAATAAAAATATTAATTATTTAGAAAATTTCTTTTTAAATTTAATGTATATAAAGGGTTGACAGGATATTTGTTTATTAAAATATTAAATGAAACAAGAAATCTAAAGTATTGTGAAAATAAAAGTTTGTGTTATATCTGACCGTGAAATAATTAATATAAAGAAATGTAAAAATAAAATTATTGATATAAACATAAAAACGATTATTTACAATTCAGCTAAGGGTAAATAAAGAATGAAATCATATAGATGTGTATGTAAAAGACAACTTAAAAATTAATCCATGTTCCTCAAGGATATGGGGGTGGTAATCCATGAAAGGATGGTTGAAAATTTGTGTTGCTACAAAGTAAACTGCTAACGTTTCCACATTAATTTTAGGGTTGATTAGGTCAAGATAGGACAAGATTAACTTTTTAACTGTGATTTGGGTTACAGCCACCTCTGAGACAATATGGCCTGCAATAAAAAAAGGTACCAATATATATAATTTTTTTACGTTCTAATTTTTTAATAATTTTGTAAAACAAATTTTTATTAAGAGGATGAATACAAGGTGAGCGAGTAGTGGAAGTAGTTGGACTGAGGTTATCCTAGAACAGTCATTCTTTTCACGGAAGATAAAAATAATAGCAGAAAATTTTAATTGTCACACTGAGGAAGGGGAATAAAAACCAGTAATTACTAGCTGTATTTTTAGTAAATTATTTAGTATTTGTGAATAAAAAAGCAATTACTACTTCAGTTAATATTATCAGTATTTATTGAAATACTATTTACCAATACTACTAAGTAAATACTGAAATTTGGGGGAATAAAACATTTCATTTACTTAAATTTATCAGTAATTACTAGCTCGTTGACTGATAGTAGTAACCATAGCAAAAACATTTACAGTTTACTAAAATGGCCGCATTTATAAGCATTTGTAATGTAAAAACAGTAGTAAGTGGTGTAAGAACAATCACTGGTGATCAGTACAAGAAGATTTGTGTTTGTGAAAGAATCGGTTGATTTTTTGACAAGGTTCTATAAGTATCTTCCAAATTTAAAGTAAAATTACACTAACAAGTTGCTCTTCCTAACTTTTAATCTTTTTTTTATACAAGAAAAATGTACAATCTCATTATAGACATGTTTGCAGACTGAAACAAAACACAGTGACATGACAAACAAAGTTTTATTTCTAAAAACAAAGTAGGATTCTTTAAAAATAATATTTAATTTGTTTGTAATGACACACCACCACTAGTGAAATAATGAATAGGCAAATATGATGATATGGAATATCAAATGTTGGTTTCTTTCTGGATGACCTTGTAATTACAATTACTACATGCACAGCGGGCATCAAGTTAAAACCCATGAAATACCTTGGAGAAGACAGATTCAAAGATAAAGGTACAGAATGATGGTCCGGTCTTCAAGAGTTATTTGTGGGGGAGGGAGTTTAGATGATAGGAGCCTACACCATAAAAAACGACTACTAAATTCTTATAATATATCTGGAGTACGTATTTAAAAAAAAAAGATAATAAATTTGTTTCGGTTTGTTGTTACGGAAGTATGTGTTTTTAAATTAATATAATCTCTGACCGTCATCGACAAAAAGCTATGAAGTAATTAAAAATGATTACTTGTTGTTTAAGTTATTAAGGACAATGTTATTTGAACTTTTATGTTCAACTACTACATTTTCGTATTACTTTTATATATAACGAAAACATTATTATTATCTTTTCATCTCAGAGATAATTCACATCCGGAACTCCAGTACGAGAGGCCATTGAGGCCTCATTTAGTGATGTGGTACATTTAACACAGTCTGTACAATCCTACACTTCTCCAGAATTACCGATCTTTTGAAATTTTGAGTTTAGGATCCAGGGCAACCTTTTCTATCAGCTTCTTCGAATTTTTATTAATCAATCAAGTTGCTGTTATCACAACGGGAATGACTTTACTGAGTTCAGTCTGTAAATTTCCTTATACTCTATTGCCAGAGGGTTGTACTTGGTTATTTTATCTTCTCAGCCTTATTAATATTGTGATCAGTTGGATGAGTGACATCAATGAGAAGAGCAGTCTTTTCTTTAATGTTGTGGAGAACCATGTCTGGTCTCTTCGCAGCAATAATTTTATCAGTATTTACCGAGAGATCTAACACAGTCTATAGTGCTCATTTTCCAGCAAAGGCCTTATATTCATAAAAAGGACACTGCTCCCTGTCATCTACGAGTCTAATTTCAACGCCAACGCCTAATGAACAGTGTTTAATGTAAGATCGTGGTAATGCAGATTTCCTTGTCAGCCAGACTGGCGCACTCAGTTAACAAATGATCAATTGTCTCCGATAATTGGTGACACATCCGGCACTCATCACTGATGTCCTGATTTTCTATGAACTTCTTGTAATTGTTCATCGCAACGACCTGATCCTGGATGGCACGTACAAAACCTTCAGTTTCTCTAAATAGAAATTCTTCCCTCAGCTAACGCGTAAATGCGTCGTTATCAGCATTTTCGTGGGAATGGAGAAATCTACCGTGGAGCGCCTTAGATTTCCATGCTTGGATCCTATCCCTAGTTGTAATGATACAGGAGTACAAATTGATCACTAAATGTGAGTGCTATCATATCCTTATTGATGCTAGGAGACTTGAGGGGTTGGTCACCTCACTTTAATTAAAGTAATTATAATGTATTATTAAATTTAAAATTTACTATAAAATATATATATATACACACACAAACATATAATTTGAAATGTATGGCATGATGTAGAACAAAGATGTGTGTAAACAAAGATTTACAAACCAATATTATGAACCTATTTTACCGACATATAATAAAAAGAACTTCAGTGAACCTGTGCTTATTGACATTTATATATTTAAACCAGCTTGCATTGTTTTTTGAATTCTGCTATCATTAATGCTAAGTTAGTATTTTTCCCTTTTTTTGGTAACCTTTATTATTGTGGGCATGTTGAAAAAAATAAGTATTCTAAAATGGGGCGTACAAATTAGAAAAAGTTTTTAGATAACAAGAGTGTGGGCTGGTGGTTCAGCTTATAATGGGATTTATTAATATCTTTTTAGTGGGGGGTTCCTCCATTAAATCCAAAATGGCAGCTTCCAACTCGTGATGTTTTGTAGTAAACTGTAATTAAACATATTTATTAAATAAGTAATTTATAAGTAAATAAGTATTTTAGAATTACCCTCTTTTTCCCTAAGTGAAATTGGTGGAATACTTGACACCAGATGATATTCTTAGTCCTTGGAGTCTGAAGTAAAGTTAAAGTAACATCTTACAATGCCTTCTGACACAAGAACATATTTATGGTAGTTTCTAATACCATAATTTTTATGGAAGTGATACACCCAAAATGCTACAACCAGCATCCAATTGTTCAATTTTGTGATGTGGGGCAATATATTGCTCTTGGTTTTTACATTCGTGTAGATCTTTGTTCTGCTGAGAAAAAATACTTTTGAAACAGTTAACAGAAAAAGACTTTCCAGGTACTAAATTTAAATTTGGAAAAATGTGTTCTTTTAGAGCTTGCTCTAATGTTATTTGTCAAGGTTTTCTTAACTGGTTTTTTTTATGAGTTCTCAAAGGGTTGCAACAGAACTGTCAATGCAGGTGACTGAATGTTGACAAAAACATTTTCATGATATTTACAAACACTAGTGACATCTGAATTAACTTGTAAAAAAATAAGGTGATTTGTTTTCATCAGTAAATTCACAAATTTTAATGAGTTCTTTTGGCACTGTACCAGTACTATGTTTTGACACTCTTCATTTACATAAATTCCTATGGGACATTGTTCTTTCATTGTTATACTTGAAAAATAATGTAAAAGTTTAAATAATTAAAAAATTTGCTAATATAATAATGAAAACTTATTTATTTAATAAACACTTTCAAAAACAGGATAAAATTTGTGACACTTGGTAAAGATGTGAACAGGTCACTGACTAATGTCAGACACACCAGTCTGTAACTGCAAAGCTAAATGATGCAACATGCATAAATGAGCATGTTGCAGCATGAATTTTCCTGATGACTAAATGAATTCAAGCGCCTGTTATAAGATGAGCACTGCAATTGAATGGTTCAAACAAGTCTATTTCAACTGTAGTATTAAGTATAAAAATATTAAATCGCCAAGAAGACAATAAATCCCTTTTATTAAGTCAAAATTGTATTGCTTGTAGCAAGTTTTTCATGATTTTTGAGAAGTTATAATTTTTTTATTGGCACAGTACACAAGAAACTATTTTATTTTCCATAAGCATCTACAAAAACACTGCAAGCGGTGCAAATTTGAAATTTTTATTACCAGCCCGTCAAAATTATTTGAAGCCAAAACTTAAATCATGTAAAAAGATTAGTTTTCAAAAATGTAGGGTTAAGTATTATATCACTATTGATATTATTTGTGGTAAAACTACTAACAATACCTACATGTAAAAAAATAATTCAAACTGTACTACTACCCTACCACTACAATAATTATTGTAGTTAGTTATGTAGTTAATTTTATCAAATTTTAACTTTTTTTAATCCCATGTTCCTGTATTTATTTTATGTTAACCATTCATTTTTAATTGAGCACGATAGATAATTTTTATGTGTGTAAACATGTAAATTTTGCTGTTATGTGATTGTATTTTTGTTATACCGTATTGATGTTTTTATGAAAAATTTTAAGTGATTTATGTATACTATAATATGTGGTAGTTTTTCATATTTATAAAATAAGAATTAGTTTGATTATTTAATATTCCAGTCCGAAATCATATCATTGTATACAAAGAGATTTTTGTTCATCTTGTACATATGAAAAGATAATTTCTAAATTATCATGTAATCAGTACAGATTCATTAAGGTGTGAAAAAATAATTATTTAAATGAATTATCATAAATCTCTGTATGCATGCACCAAACATATTATACAAAGGTTTTACTGGTTATTTGTTTTTAGCATACACACATAATGTATACTGCAGGTTATCTTATTATTATAGATAACACTGAGATAGTATTTAAGTGTTCATGTCAAAAATTGTAATAAATATTAATTTATTGTTTTAATAATTAGTTTATGATTATAAAAAAAATATTAAAATTAATAGATTGCACCCAAGATTTTATATAGATATATATATTTACATGTGTACACATATATGTATGAATGAATTAAGTACTTCATGTTTACAAGTTATTGATAATTAAATGATTTTTTTTTTTTAATTTTCATTGTTACTGATGAGCAGTTTAAAATTTATTTAATTATAATAGTTTTGTACTGAATAAAACATGGAGATATAAATTTCTTTTTAATAATAATCAGTATACGCTGATTTTGTATGGTTTTGATGCACGAAAAAACCGAGATCCTCATCAAGTTGATTTCTCTGAGAGTAATTTTATTACACAGCCAACGTTTATCGATAAACAAAGTGATCAGTCGCTGTGTGGAATACACCTGTCTTCATTTCATTCTCCTTTGTAAAGCTGTTAATTAGATATATAGCCATTTCTAAGAATGGCTGTATTAGGTTGTTAAACAAAAATAATAGAAACTTTGGGACATATACAGAACTTTTACTTTGAGTTACTACTTAATAGATTTTAGATTCTTAAAAAATAAAAACTACATAGGGAGTAATTTAGTGACCCACTGGGTTGGTCTAGCAGGTGAACTCTTCATCGCAAATCAGCTGATTTTGAAGTTGAGCGTTCTAAGGTTCAAATCCTAGTAAAGGCAGGTTACTTTTATAAGGATTTGAATACTAGGTCATGGATATCAGTGTTCTTTGGTGGTTGGGTTTCAGTTAACCATACAAATCAGGAATGGTTGATCTTAGATTGTACAAGACTAACTTCATTTACATTCATACATATCATCCTGAGAAGTAATATCTTATGGTGGTTATGAAGACTAAACAGAAAATAATGATGGGGTAATTTAGTACCTTTCGTTGATAAACAACATAACCTTTCTACAGTAATACGGGCTGTACTACTGTACCAAACTGGCAAGACTTAATTCCAGGAACACTTGACTTTGTATCTGCTCTCACATAGAAACCTCAAGCTGGGGTCACTGTGACTTAGTCTTTTGATGGAGGCCTCCTTCTATCTGTCTCCTTAATCCTGTCTTCCTACGTCGTGTGTTATGGGGAATTGGCTTTCTCCTAACAGTCTTCCAAGCATCCATTCCTCTTCTTTGTTTGAAGAACAGTGTATATATAGCTTACAACTGCCATCCAATTTTCTCTGTAATGCAGCATCTTCTCGATAACGCCATCAGGACTGAAGCTGCCTATCATGTCTTTAAGATCTCGTCTCGTTCTGCCACTGACTGCACACAAAGAATGAGTGTTGTATATCGTCTGTTATCATTCTGTGTAAACAGGCGTGGAAGTAGCCTATTTACACAGAAATTATTTTTTTTTATTTACACAGTAGCCTATTATTATTTTTTGACAGAAATTGGATAAGGTAGAAGTTCACCTTTCCATGCTGTCGCTCAACCCATTGCTTCACCTTCTTTATCAGTTGACAGTCCATCTGCCCCTTTCGTCCTTTTTCCACCTCTGCTGCCAAAATACTCAGGTTATTTTCCAGGCTTCCGTTTTAGCCTCATTCCCTCCGGTTTCCTGCTCGGTGAGATGTTTCAGCCTTCTTTTCTTTGCTAGGAGGTCAATTGGGATTGCCCTAGATATCACAAGTATTGCAGTTTCAGAGACTGTGCAGTATGCATAGGCAATCCTTAGTGCTTCTTTTCTTTGAACTTGGGTTATACTTTTTATGTTTTTTCTGATGTCCATCATATCTCCCCATGTCTCTGCCCCATATAGGTTGATGGACTGGGCAGTCAATATAAGAAGCCTTTGCTTGGCAGGACTAGGTCCCCTGACAGTCGGCATGATTAAGCTTAGACCCACCACCCTCATCGATGCTCTGTCCACCACCAGCCTAAGATGGTTTCAAAATGTGAGCCTCCTGTCCAACATCACTCTTAGGTATTTAACTGATTGTTTCTTCTGTATTTCTGTTACAGTATTGTTTTTTCTGAATTTCTTTGTCTTGTACCTTCATGCGGATGATTGTGTCAATCTCCTTTCTTGTTAACCATACCATCTCTGTCTTGGCGGTCGTGTGCTCCAATCCATGCTTTTCCAACCAAGAGCTCTGGAAAAGCCTACTTGGTTTAGCCTCATCCGATTAAGCATTGTAGTAATTCTCCATGAATTACTACTTCATGATTTTGTCTGATGGCATATTGGTTTGTTTGAAACCTGAAAAAACTAATTATTATAGAACCCAGTGGGTTAATTTAGCTTAATTATCATAAATCCTTATTCAAATAAATACTTTAATAAATACAGTATAGTATTCAAATCACTAAAGCACAACTAAAGGTTTTTTTTGTATTCAGTTACTTTATTCAGTACAAGTCTATATTTCTATTGGTAGTTTATTATTTTATGTAATTAAGAATTGTACTACTGTAATGGAGTAATTAAGAATTAATTTTTAATTGTATATTTATGTTAAATGTAATCTGTGTTATTTGTTATTGAATAAATTATTGTTATTAATTATATAATAATTAATGTTAAATATTTGTTTACCTATTGTTAAGTAAGGCCTACTTATATATTTATATTACCAATTATGATCATTAAATCTATTTATGATATATTGTTATATTGTTTTATAATTAAAAAAAATAATAAAATTATCACAATAATTAACAAAAATAAATTATGATAATGCGTTTTAAAAATTAAATATCGATCTTTTTTCAATGTTGCTAGATGTGTATAAATTATTAGCTCACTTCTTTGGTTAGTTTTAAAAAAAAATATATATATATATAAAACTTTTTGGAAAAGTTGTAATATCATGTGTGCTTTATCAAATTTTCTTTTATGATGTTATAGATTATGTTTATGACTATTTTAAAGTGTTGTTTTTACAGCATGATATAATTTGAATTTTGTTGGATTTAATTCTCATTTTTACATTTTCATTGTTTTATCTTTTTTTTTAGTGTATTTCTATCCTCTACTAAAATAACTATTATATTAGAAAAAGTGTGCATTAATTCTATTTTTATTTATTTTTTAATTAACATGTGCCAAATAGTTAACTGGCTGTCCAGTTAGAATGAATAAACGCTTTATATTTGTTTATAATATTACAAAATCAGACGGCGTGACCTAGTTTTATGTGATGTAGACTTTAAAAATTACAGATTACAAAATTACAAAAAACAAATTTTTAGTTATAATTTTGCAAAATATAAATTTTCTTTCTTAACTTAAATAAATTTGTCTTTAATTTTAGTTATACTATGTTCTTTTTCTTGAAAGTCAGTACTATATATTCAAGAATTTTAGTGTTTGTATTTACAACCTGAACTAAATTGTGTGATAAAATATTGTTAATAAACTTATTTCAAAACGTTTTTGGTCATTTTTACGACCATTTTCTATGATTGGTGCTGCCAATCATAGAGAATGGTCGCAAAAATGGAGTTCCTTGCTGCTTTTGAAAATGAACAAAATGTTAATTTTTAACTTTTATTGTTGTTGACCAATAATCTACTTATTTATGTTAGAAGATGAAGGAGAGGGAAGTGAAAGCGATGATGATAAGGATTTGTCAGTTTTTTATATATCTAATGAAGTCCATTTCACTAATCCAAAGATGACAAGGTGAGTAAAAGCAGTAGGTTTTTTCTGTTGTTATATTCTTATAGTTAATTTGCTTTCTGAGCTATTTTTCATAATTAGACTTTTTGTTTTTAAATTGAGTGAGTATAGTTAGTAATCAACTGATTCTAATTAGATATGGTATATATTATCTTTGTTCCATTATTTTAATACATAAAGCTTTGACTTAATTTTAGTGTTATCATTTAGTAAAAATGAATATGAATGCTTTTAGATTACACCCAAAGAAGTTATGGGATTTTTTTTCAAAAACTATGAAACTAGCCTAATTTTTTGAGATAAAATTGACATGTATATATTTTTTTGTTAATCTATGTTATTTTACTTCCAATGAAAAACTTCCTTGTGTATGTAAAATAAATTCAGAAAATGGTACTTTTTTGGTTTATGCCACCCAAAAATTCTTGTCCAAATCAACTCAGAATCACTCAAAAATAATTATTATATTGAAAAAAAACAATTTTTAGGTGAGAAAAAATTAAAAAAAAATTTTTTGAAAAAGTTTTTTTTGTATTAAATAAAGGGAATATAATAATTATTTTTTTGTAAATTCCTTTGACCAGCAGTAAAAAACATAATAATAGTATTAAATGATTGTGTATCTTGTAATGATGTATTATTGCGTAAACAAATTTCTGATCGACAAGTTTGTTTTTAGCATAGCCACCTATCACGTCCATTTAAATTCAATTTCATTAGTTGTACTCATTCAATATAACCATTTACATATATCTGTAATAAAATATACTGTTTAATTACCAAATAACTTATATATAATATTACTGTGTTAATTAGCGAGCTAAGTGAGCTAACCTTGACTACTTAACATAGTAATGTTTTCAGTGTTTTAATAAATTCAATAATTTTGCTATTATTTATTATTTAAATAATCAAATCATTACTGTTAATTAGTTGAGGTTAGTGAGTGTAAGTTAAGTTTTTTTAATTTATATCTATAATTATAACAATAATGCTTAAAAAATTTTGGGTTGATCTGGGGAAGAGTTTTTGGGTGGCATAAAATGAAAAAAAAATTTTGGGTAGCATAAAACGAAAAAGTACCCAGAAAATTATGTTGATTGAATTATTTAGCAAGTTGTAATTAATAATTAATTATTTTGCAGACGATTACATATATAGTGCTTGTCTTATCTATAAAAATTCAAATTCAAAACACTCAGAAATACATTTAGGAGAATGATACCAATTATTTTGTTCAACTACCAGAACACTGGACAAGAGCCCTCATCCACCCGATACATAAAAGTGGACAAAACAGACCCTGACAACTACAAAAGGAATCCCACTCCTAAACACAACATACCATATTCTTTGAATAATTATCCTCAATATGATTGATTTACAACTTGAGAAATAACTAGAATACCAGGAAGGTTTCAGACCCTGGAGGAGCTGTCCAGATCAGAACATGAGTCTCAAACTAATAATGGATTACAACAGAAAAAGTTGCAGAGACATTGTGATAATGTTTGTAGACTTCAAGAAAGGATACAATTGCGTTCACAGAGAATCCCTATAAAAAATTCTAAGACACCTTGGATTACATCCCAAATTAATTACATGATAAAAGTGATCTTCACAAACAGAAACACAAAAGGGAAATTCAGTAGCAAACTCTCAGAACCATTTGACATCCAAAACAGGACTGCACCAAAGCGATGGACTCTCACCACTATTATTCAACTGTGCTCTAGAAATGGCAATGAGGGAATGGCTCAAAAAATGCTCCTCAAAAATAAAAACAAAGTGCCTTGGTTTTGCCGATGACTTGGCACTGCTAACAAACGACATCGACGAAGCTAAAACACAGATATTAGAACTTTAAAATATTAAAAATAAAATTGGCCTCAAAATATTTAAAAAGATAGAAATTATGCCCCAAAAACTAACACAATTAAAAGAAGTAAACGTAAATGGTAATAAAAGTCAAAATAGTAACTTAATTTAAATACCTTGGAGAAATAATAACAAACAACCTAAACGAAAAAACCTAAATCCAAACAAGAACAAACAAACTAGCTAAAACATGAAAATTAACCTACTACATCTACAGTAAAAAAATGTCTATCTTTAAATGCAAAAATAAGGCACTATAGCACAGTTATAAAACCAGAAGCCACATATGCAGCAGAAACACTTTTTCACCTGAATGAACAAGATGGGCAATGGTGGATTGTGCCCAACAAAGTCATGCACAAAGAGTTAGGACCCATCACTGATATCATGCGTAAGAAGAGACTAGGATTCTTTGGATACATCATTGAGGATGCAAGATTTGGGACTTCTGAAACACCTGGTACAGTACAATCTCAACTTGAAAAATATCAAGGCAGGATGCAGATGAATCAGAGAAATAAGAGAGGAGCTTAAGGAAATTGGCCTTATACCAGAAGACAACATAAACAAGATAAAATTAAAAGAACAAATCAGGTACAACAACACTCACTTCACACTCACAAGAAAAAAATTCACAATACAAACATTTTCAACATTACTAAGTGCATGGAAATCAAAACATATGAAAAAGCACTGGGTCTGAAGTACTGCAAGGCCTGAACAAGCCCTTAAAAGAGACTTGGATAACGGACTGATTCAAGTTATCCTATGCGATCATAAAAGATGAAAAACAAAAATTGGCATTAGTTTTTGGCATCTGCAGGAAATGTCAGATTGAGTACATTGCTCTCTCTGATAACTACAAGTGCGTACGTGAACAGTTTTATCCCTGACTGTCTGGGGAAAAATAAACTTAAATAAAAATAAGAGGGCTATTTTTTAAGTAAGTGAGTTTTTTTATTCAAACAAAATAGCAAAAATTTTGTCAAAAACATTTTTTATTTTACTTTTTATACTTTATGCTACTTTTCTACATACCTTGTAGAAAAGTCTTACAGTGTTTGTTTAAACATTTATCATAGCGTTTTACTGAATTTTTATGCCCATCCGTAGAAGACAACCGGTCTTCAACGGTTGTTTTCACTTCTGCATCAGTATCAAACTACTGACCGCCGAGAAACTCCTTCAGAGGTAGAAGAACAAGTGTTAATAGCTCGGTGCAAGGTCTGGGCTGTACAGTAGGTGGTCCATTTGCTCTCATCCAAAAGATCTGATTAGCTCTACTGTTTGAGCAGCAGATTGAGGTCGCCCATTGTTATGCAGCCTCAAAACTCTAGATGACAGTAGCTCACATTACTTCTGTATGGCATGCCAAAGCTTCATCAATGTCTCACAGTATGCAGCTGAGTTTATTGTTGTCCCTTCGAGCATAAAATCGCTAATCTTCATGAATTTTTTCATCTACTCGACTCACCAAATCATCTGTGATTTACATAAGGTAGGCCCAATTGTGGTTTATTGTGGACATTATCCTTCCTGTCCTTGAACAGACTTACCCGTTTATGCGCTTCTGTCACTCATTGAATTAAGGCTGTAAACCTCACATATCTGGTGATAAATGTTCACTGCTGACATGTATCTTGGCCAAAAATCAAATCGCAGACTATTTCACAATGGACACAAAAATTGGCCACCCAGTTATTTGAAACATTTCAAATTCACAATATAAATGTTCACAGTGATGCTACGACTGCAAGTGGTGTCTGAATTTGTGCAAGGCATGCTGGGAGCCAAGGTGCATGCAAGTTTCGACAGCCATGCAAAATTTAATAGCTACAGCCAATTGAACCTTATTTAAAAAATAGCCCTCATAAATATGACAAAATAAATCGAGGTTTGATTGGCATTTCCTATATGCTTCTTTAAAAAAATTATTTTCTTGTAATTAAATTTTGTGACTAAAAGGTCAGTAATTTTTCCCCATAGGCATCTAGCAAATATTGAAAAATATACATGTTTTCTTGTGGATAGTACACGCGTATTCTTGAAATAACATAGCCATCTTCTTTCTATCTGCTTTACAATTTTCATTTGGTATTTGAAGTTCCTTCATTGTTTGTGTGCAGTCTTTGAAAATTCATTCAGCGTTTACAAAACTAAACTGGAACGAATATGGTGTTCTGCTGAGTCTGCATATGTTGGAAACAATGAATTTTTATCACACATCATAATACGAGTAAATGTGTAATGTTAGTCGATAAACATCGACTAACATTGTATAGTTACTCACAGAATGACAGAGTGAGCAGCCAGTTTCAGTAATAATAATAATAATAGAATTCATAATTTTGTGACTGATTTGAAATCAAAACAAATTGTCTACGGCTCTGGACAGTTTATTTAAACAAGTTTATTGTACTATACCGATGATAGTACAGTACAGATATAAGTCTCTTGGAAATCCCTTTGTATCATGTATCATGTGCACCCATAAAGTTCATGTTTGTTTATATGAAAAAAGGTAAGGTGTGCATTGTGTCCAAATAAATTTTTTATGTAGAATAAGATGATAATACTTTTTATAAAAGGTTACATCCATTGTCTGATGACAGAAAATATGCAATAGTAAAAAGATATCTGGTATAAGATTTCTGATATTTACTGATTGAATTTCTCGATTTTGGTAAAGTAAATCCAAAACAAATGTCATAAACGTCATTTGAGTAAAATCATCTATAATAGAACCTGATTAAAAATATTGTAACAAAAAATTATTATAAAGTACAACACATGGAGCAGCACATTACTGATAAATGATTTTTGTATTGAATTATCTGTTGAAATATTTGCTGCAATAAATTAATAAGCTTGTTCTCATGGATCTTAATATTGAATTTGTTATTTTTTGGATAGGTCATGATATTGGGCATTAGTGAAAAAAAGGAGCAGGATATCTTTTTAAGCTATTAAATTTAAGTATTTAAATTCTAATTTTTATATTTTAAGTACTGAAAGTAGTAAGGAAGCTTATGACAATGGTATTGGTTTCAAAAGATAACCAAAGGTTACCAAAAGGTAACCAGATCATTAATGTAGAGGATTATCAATGTCTTTCTTCAGAAATGTTGATAAAAATTAATTGTGCTTGTGCTGTATCTTGTTGTGCTGGACATTGTTATACTGCATAAAGTTATTGAAAAGAAAAGAATAAACACAGCAAGACTGCATTGTATGTAACATTTTGGGCTGAAGAAAATAAATTTAAAAAAATATATATATGTCAACTTCTAATTTGTTGGGTATTGAATTATTGTTGAAATTAAAATAAAGTAATTGTGAAAATTATTATACCTAGTTTATGTTTCATACTTTTTTTTAATGTAAATTCATGTTTTTATTTTTGCAGTGTTGTCTTTGTTAAGAGAAGTAGTGTTGTAGAAGCTGATAAAAGTATGCAGTCTCAGCTGAGAGTTATGAATTTTAGTGAAGCTTATGAGACATTACATTCATTTGTTAGTAAATCAATTGCTCCATATTTTAAAAGCTATGTCAAAGAATCTGGTCGTGCTGATAGGTAAGCCAAATATTGTTTTAAATTAGCTCTGTTTGTATACAATTAACTATGAGATCTGTTAATAATAATAATTAAAAAAATTAAATATTAAAAAAAAAAAATTATATTTTTTTCAATAAAAATGTTTAATTTTATATGTTTACATTATTTATAAAAATTCTTTCACATTCTGACTACTTGAACTTAGCTGGTTACAGGTTAGCACAGTTCTTCATTTACTTAATTTTTTACTAAGAAATCTTTCCTTTAAGTAATAACAAAAAAAATTCTACCAGAGCCTTATTAACCGATGACAGTTTAGTTATCCAGAAATAGTTCAAATATAAAATTATTTTTACACAATAAAAATATTGTAACATTTTTCTTGCTAATAAAGATAAAAAAGTTATCTATGAAATGTAAAAATTAGATGCGTCTGATAAACCACAGAATTTAATCTTACTGTTTACTTTTCAGTTTTTTGAAATGTAATGTGTGAAAATTATGTGTTCAAATCGGTTGAGTTTGTTTCATCAGTTAATTTTCCTCCATTTTAAATAGGAGTATTTACATTCAAGAGAGGCTAGATTTTCAAATTTACTATTGCAGGAGGTTAGGTAAGTGTAAGAGTGTCTGTGATGAAAATTAATGGCTGCCTATTATCTCTCAGATCTTTTCTTGCTTAAATACATTCTTCTGAGTAAATGTTAATTTGGAAGTCAAACAAGATTACTGAAGCAGTGGTAGGATGCACATAACGCTGAACTGTGTGACCTAATAGTATATGAGTTTATTGGTAGGCTTCATGAAGTTGTAACCAGGTCTAAAAAAATTATAATAATGGGTGATTTTAACAGCAAGTCATTTAACGGGCAATTCCTATACTAACTGTAGAGGTGAAATACTGTCTGATTTCATTCAGTCGATCGGTTTATATTGCCTTAATGATGATACCCCGACATTTGAGGCAAGAGGGCATTCTTTTGTGCTGGATCTCACCATACTAGATGGTCACTGGAATCATTATTTATGCTCGTAGAGGGTCTTGGGCGATGAGACTGTGAGTGATCATTTTGCGTTTTTTCTGACAATTGACAATCTGGTGTTTTTTACAATTGGACTAATGTCTTTTTTGAGGTTAACACAGTGGCAGATTGATGTATATGTGGCAAATGTTTCGAGTAAGATTGCTGACAAACCTCAATCGTTGCCTGAAATGTTACAGACATTAATTGTTAGCGAAATCTCAAAGATACCACCACGGCACAGGAATTTCAGTCCAGCTTACTGGTGGCCTGACAAAATTGCCAATCTCAGATGGGTTTTTCAAAAGAATAAGCATAGAAAACAAAGGTTACGGTCGATTGGTGGGGGTTGCATATGAGGTAGCTGAACAAGCTTACCTGGCAAGCAGAAGACTGTTGTATTACGAAATAAAATGTGCAAAAAGAGAAAAGTGATGTGATTTGTACCAGGACTTAGACAATGACCTGTGAGGGCGGGGGTATCAGATAGCCATGAGGTGCTTTGGATGATGTCTGTTCATCCTCAAGGAGGAGCAAGTAACATGACAGATTGATAAGCTTTTCCCCTGCCAGGAACAGGAAGTTACTGAGGTTATCGAATATGATACCAGAAGATACACTCTGGAGGAAGTTACAGAGGTAATATTAAAATTAAAAAAAATAAAAAGAGTCCAGGATTGGACGGAGTCCCTGCAGCTGTCTTCAAGGGTCTAATAGCTAAGGTACCGTGGCAAATAGTAGACATAGCAAGCAAATTATGGAATGGAAAGGAAGATATTCCCAACTTGTTAAAAGGAGGCCAGGGTGGTATTCCTCTCGAAGAATAAGAGTGGTGATCAACAGCCTGAATACTGGCCGCTGTGTCATATCAAAAATTGTTTCAGACAAAAGTTTTAGGTAATGTTTAGAGGACCACTTTAATATGAGGGAATTACTGATTCTTTTGGTTTTTTATGTGAAGAATGCGGAATAGAATAGGTCCCAGAACCATACCTGCAGTATTTGTTGAGAAATCTGGGGTGAAAACCAATAAATAGGGGTTAAAAACCTGTTTTTTATGTTTAGTGTGCATAACTTTGTTTGATGGGTAATGAACACATAAAACATTTTAACAAAACTTGTGGAAAATTTAATTCTTAGCAGAATGGTGTAAGATAAGTTGAATAAAACCAAACAAAGTTAGAAAAAGTCAAATTTTATTCAGAGACAATACACTAGACCATAGTGGGTTATATAAACCAGTTTATAATAAGTGTTCAAAAATGAGTCCTCTATTTTCAACATATTTCTTGGCATGCTTCTTTATTGCTTTTGTTGCTCTTTTTAGTTATTCAGGGCTGTTCTTAAGTTGCTCAACCGCATCCATAATGTGGACAATTAATTCCTGACAAGAATGTATTTTTGTTTTATATACATTGTTTTTCATCCATCCCCAAACGCAAAAATGTAAAGGTGTTAGATCAGGCGATTTTGGTGGCTAGGAATGTGGACCTCCATGACTGAACCATTTCTCAGGGAAATGAATATGTAAGTGATTGATTGATTTGCATGACATTTCTCCTGCCACCACCCCATTCGGTTGCCCTAAAGCATAAGACCGAATGTCTATGCCACAAACAGCTACTGAACCTCGAATCAGTTAGCGACCAATGTCCTAACTAGCTCCTACAGCTAACCTAATTGTGTGAGCGAACTAAGCATGGTGCCACACACCACTTGCTTCATGTCCCACTGTTCACTTGTCATATATTCTAAAATGGTTAGGCGCACCCCGTCAACTACTAAAATATATATGACATTTAATAAATTAAATTTATCTTGTCAAGACAACAATTCGCTGCCATGCCTAGGTCACTGAATGCCAGCAAGTACCTGTCTAGCAATATTAAAGTGCTTGGAGCTTTAATTTGCTGATGGCCAGCCATAACTCTTGGATAGCTTCCCGCAGCAGCGAGGTAGGAGTCTTTCCCTTAAATAAACTACTGATGCTGGTTGAACAAAGCAACGGCATCAAGGAACACCCACATGGTCCGACAATGCGGCTCACGTCACTTTTAAGTTCCAGGTTGGCCTGAGTTCTGGCCCCCCCCAAGAGCTGGGCAGTCGACAATAATATGTTCATTTGACTGGACTTCCCCACAAACGCACAGCTCATCAGCTGCCAGGCGGAACCGAAACAAATATTGGTTCAAATTCACGTGGCTGAGTCCACCATTAATTTGTGTGACCTTTCAGATTCTTTATGAGTTTATTATCTAATAATTGATTAAGCAAAGATGTAAGTGAGTGGAAACGGCACAAGAGAAATGGGGAGATATGTCATCTTGCTGGAAGTATAATTTCCTTTTCAATGCAAGAGGATTATCTTCAAGCAGCTTTGGCCATTCTTCTTGAAGAGAGTGCAAGTAGACCTCAGAATTTAAACACCCAGGTAATGTGAACAGTCCAAACAGCTGGTGTGAAGAAGGCTATGCCATTTTACCATTTGCAGAACTCAAATTGAAGCGGATCATCTCCTGGGTGTAGATGAACTGGCTGTTTATGGTGAGGATAAAACTTATGTTTAAGTGTCCTGTAAACCATCGAATGTGAAACTGATATGCTTATAAAGACATCTTGTACTGATGCCTGGACTGTGCTGAACTGCATCGTTGATATTTCATCAATAACAGCATTGTGTTGAACAGAGTGTTCGTAGCTGGTGTGAATACTAGGTAGTGAACCTTTTTTCCAAATATTGTGAAAATTCATGCTAATTGTTTTGCGACCTGGAATTCTGCGATTCGGAAAATATATTTCATATTCTACTGCAGCAGCTATAGCATTACCAATACACTCACCCAAAATGTATACCATATCAACATATTGTTCTGTTGTAAATAAATAAGTATGGCATTACTTCAATGGCAAACTGATCATGTTCAAACAAAAATTCACAGAAAACCTTCGCTAATTCACAGTATCCAATATACTTACTGTTCCTTAAAAATTAATTTAAACACTACAGTATTGCGCATTGTTGATTTTATTTTATTGGCAACTTTGAAATAATAATTTTTCAAATAATTTATTGTATTTCTGTCATTATTAAGAAAATTATTTTCTAAGTAATTTTATTTTACACTTGTGTAATTTCCATTTTTTATTTTTTAACAGTCAATTTTTCTTACAAATTTTTCACATCACCAAAAAAGAATTTGGTTTTTGTTGAGTACTTGTACTTAACATAATTTTTCTGACAACTGTAATAATGTACTGTTTCTAAATAAAATAGAAATTTTTCTAACTTCTCTGTGATTTATTCATCACATCTTATACCATTTTGCTTAGAATTAAATTCTGGTCAAAAACCATAAGAAATCATTAATTCTGTCCCTTAATTAATGTCCTAAAAATTTCAATATGAGCTCATTTCACTAGTGTAGCTGAAATTCAAGTGAAATCTTTCACTAGCTGTAAATTGAAAATGAAGCATTTTAGGACATTTGTATGAAAGTTTTACATTATTTTCTGTTGTATATGGGTGTTTTAACATGTTTATTGATATGATCACAGTTCTGTGGGTAACATGAATCTTTCGTGCTTTCCTTCTCTGCAGTTCGGCAATCTTGGGAATTATTTTTTTTACTTTAGAAGGTTAGGGAAAGTTTTAAATACATGTCATTACAGTATAGCTTTCAGACTAGTCTATCCTTTATTATAGTGTAGATTTTTTATCTGTATAATTATTTTTATACAAATTTTTCAATTTTAGTGAAGAATGTTGAGATTATTTGAGTATATATATTTTTTTTAATTTCTCAATTTTTTATAATGCGATGGTCGTTTATTTATTAGTATAGGATGCATTTCCCACATTATTTTTATTTTTCAAAAATTTTGTTATGAAATAAACTTTGGAACAACAGAGATATTGTTACAGCTTGGATTTCCATTTATCTGTTGTAATATATTATATAATTTGATATCAGATTTTAAAATTAGATCCCTGGCGTGAGTAAAATAATAAGGTACTTTGGTGTATCATAACAAGTTTATACGTATTTTAGTTTTGAAATAAAATTAAACTGAAGTGTAATGAAATTAAAATCGGTGATATAAAGTTGAAGGGTTAGAGCAATACCTAAACAGTAATTTCTTTTTCTGGCAAAGTTAAGGAAGTTAAAAAGAAAAAGAAGTAAACATTTTAGGTGTAATATTATTTTATGTTTTAGTAGTAGTAAAATACTGCATTTGTTATGAAAGTAGAAGTAGACATGTTAGGAAAAGATGTAACTGTTCTTTCTTGTGATAGTGATCCTTTCTTTTATTTAGTTGGGTTTTTATGCAAATCCATCTATGGACAGAAATATATTTATACCGATATATATTTATTACCGCTAAACTAATAAGAGATTTATATTATAAAAAAAGTGTTTTTCAATTATGAAAAGTTAAAAAGAAGTAAAAAATCTTTTGTTAATTTTTTTAAAGGTTTAAAACAAGCACTTGCAACAGTTAATGATTATAATCCATTGATGAAAGATTTCCCAATAAATGATTTACTGTCGGCTACTGAACTGGACCGCATTCGTACTGCTGAACAGCTAATATTTAATCACTTACGTAAAATACGTAATACCAAGTATCCTATGCAACGTGCATTAAGATTGGTTGAAGCTATATCTCGCGATCTTTCTGCTCAGCTACTAAAGGTAAAAATTATTAAAATATTATATATTTAAGCATTTAGTATTGTGATAAGTTGGAATATTTGCATCAGTATTGGTATTTTATCATTTTAAGAAGTACAGTTTTAAAATTTATATGTTTGATTTTCACTGAGCTTTTTATTTATTTATTTATTTATTTAGATCTGTTTGTGCATGTGAATTTGAGGAAGGAGGTTCAGTCAGAGTCCTGGCTTTACCCGATAAGTATTGGTTGTTAGACAGACCCCTTATAACTTAGGTTGTACAGACTGTAGAGGTTTTAAAATTTTTAACATGGAGGGTTTAGTAGAAGTAGATGTAAACCCACAGAACTGAAAATAATTGGAAAGAAGGGGAAGGAATAAAGAAAGATTACTGTTGGAGAAAATGTAGTTTAGGAAATCTCCACCTGCAAGAAAGCCTAAGTCCTTCTCTAGGCTTAAGCTTTCTTGGTCCTATTCACAATCCTTTTTGAGATTAGTGAATTTTTTCCATATGAGAGCTATATATAACTAATCGTTGATTTTACTTTGATTAGTTTAAATATATATGCTGCAGTAGAAATTACTTTTCCTTCAGGAATTAAACAGCTGGTCAAGAACAGGTACAGGATTATTAAAGGAACAGCCTTGCCTATCACTGGAATTATGTGGCATATGAAAGTGAACTATATTCAGTCAGATCTCTACTATCTGACAATGTATCTGACTATTCATACTTCTATCCAACTAATATCCAACAAATTCTTATAGACTCAAATTTGCAAAAAGTTCTAAAGGGTTTTGCAAATTTGGGAGAATTTTTTTAGTTTTTCTCAAATTCCCAACATTTTTAGTTTTTTTTTTTTTTTAATTAATGACAAATTCTTTAGTTTTTTGTCAACTTTCAGACAAAATCTGTAGTTTTTCACAAATTTTCAAGAAGTTCCTTAGTTTTTCTCAAATTTTCGACCAATTGTTTAGTTTTCCTCAAATTTGCCAGAAATCCTGTAGTTATTCCAAATTTGTGAGAAATTCTGTAGTTTTTCTCAAATTTCTAACAAATTTGTTAGTTTTTTTCAATGTAAAAAAAATTTGGTTTTTTCTAAAATTTTAGAGAAATACTATAGTTTTTCTTGATTTTTCTCAAATTTCTGACAGTTTGTATGGTTATTTTCAAATTTCTGCCAAATTCTTAAGTTTTTCAAATTTTTGACAAATTCTTTATTTTTTTTTGTAGTTTTGTAAGAAATTCTATAAATTTTTCTCAAATTTGAGAGAAATTGTTTAGTTTTTCAAGAATTTCAGACAGCTGTTTAGTTTTTTCCCAAATGTGTCTCTGTGGTCAGTAGAACCATGTCATTCAAGAGGTTCCATGATCACGTGTGCAAAGTATTGTGTGAAACTTTTCATGAATGAGGATTTCAACCCTATTCAATTTTGTTTACACTGTGCACGGTTTGGGGATATGATGATATGATGTTGTATACTCTATGCTCAAGGACAAATGATGATGACAACACCTTACAGAGGATGAATTGCTCTAGAAGTGATCATTCCATAATCACAAATTTTGCATGAGGGAAATAATATTTTGTTTCAAATAGTAACATGTAATGAGACATGGTTCCTTCATTATACTCCCAAATCGAAATCTGCAAATATGGACTGGCATAGTTGTGGAAAATATTGCAGTATAAAGGTGAAAATGCATTTATCAGCTAGTAAAGTGTCCTCCCAACTGTCTTCTGGGACTGAAAAGTCGTGTTGCTTGTTGATATCTTCACACATTACACTGTGAATGCTGATGCAAGGGTAAGAATGTTAGGACCAATCACTTAAGATGATTCAAAGACAACTGAACATATTTTGGAAAAATTAACTTTTTTTTTTTAATAAAATTTGCTTAGTAGAGAATAAATCAGCTTATATGGTTTGGAATTAAGAATTCAGCTGTAATATTTAAATAAATATTTTTTTTATTTTGGAAAAAATAAACCAAAATTTTTGGATAACTTATAGTGTCACAAAAAACAAAATTTATGCTATATGAACTTTTTTCTTGTTTGTGTCATTGTTATCCAATTATTTTTAGAAAATCAGATATAATTATTGCAAATTTTTAATTGGCCATTATTGTATACAGTTGCTTAACATTGGGGCAATGAATATTCTACACTTTTTGACTTTAAAAAACCAACTTGCTTTGAAATGATGTTGAGAATGTCTTCAGAAATTTAACATTTTTTATGTGAAATATCATTTCTTAAATATTATGTTGTCTATGATGTCAAGATTTGTTTTTAATTGGTTCACTCAAGGTGTATAACAGCTGAGGTTTTCCACTGTACCATCAGGTTAAATATGAATAGTTTGTCATCTAGAACGACATCTAAAATTTCAGTATGCATTTTCTGTATTCTTGCTTTTTGATCAGTCAATAATCTTTGTAACCTAAGTTTCATGAATATGTTGATCAAACTGTTTTAATACACTATTAGGTGCCTGTTAGTGGTAAGAATATTGTGATTCTTCACCTTTTTATTTTGAAAACCTTTTTATTTTTATTTTAAAAGTCCTAAAATATCTCAAAATTACTAATTTAGGTTTTTGTTAATTTACTTTGTTAATTTAATATGGCGGAGTATCTGAGAAGAAAAGATTAGAAGCTTTTGAAATGTGGTGCTACAGGAGAATGTTAAAAATCAGATGGGTGGATAAAGTGACAAATGAAGAGGTATTGCGGCAAATAGATGAAGAAAGAAGCATTTGGAAAAATATAGTTAAAAGAAGAGACAGACTTATAGGCCACATACTAAGGCATCCTGGAATAGTCGCTTTAATATTGGAAGGACAGGTAGAAGGGAAAAATTGTGTAGGCAGGCCACGTTTGGAGTATGTAAAACAAATTGTTGGGGATGTAGGATGTAGAGGGTATACTGAAATGAAACGACTAGCACTAGATAGGGAATCTTGGAGAGCTGCATCAAACCAGTCAAATGACTGAAGACAAAAAAAAAAAAAAGTTAATTTACATATATTTACTTTTTTTTAGTATACCTTATAAAAATTGATTTTTATTAAATAAAATTTGTAATGTACTGTTATGAATGAATAAATTGATAAAAATATATGTATGCATTTCTGTTATTGTGATTTTTTTTTTACATTTTTTCAGGTATTAGGCACTAGACGTTTAATGCATATTCCATTTGATGAATTTGAAAAGGTTATGACACAGTGCTTCATTGTATTTGCAACATGGGATGATGAATATGATAAATTGCAGGGCCTTCTTAGGTTATTCATTTATTTACTTAAATAAAAATATTAAGGAAGGATTTATGTTTAATTTTAAAACTATATATATATATAATATTTTTTGAATATTCAAATAATTCATTAATATTCAGATTTAATTATATGAAATTTAATAAACCACCAAAACACAGTAATTAGCTTAGTTAATAATCTCCAATTACCGGTTATTGCGGTATTCCACATCTTCAGTTGGTTTTAAATTGTATATCTGTTATATTAATAAAAAAAAAAACACACACACACACATATATATATAGAAATAGAAATAATATATAGTATAAGGTTCTTATTTATAAGTGCTTTATATAAGGTCTCGTATATATTTCAGAAACCCATATGTAGATTTTATTTGAACGTTTGTGCGAGTATGAGAGTCTAAAGCAGACAGATTCATGTTCAAATTGATTGATATAGACTTAAAATTGTAGAAAAATTTTAATAGGTGGTAGAATTATATACAAAAACTTAGTTTGAGAAATGGTATATTTCATCAGAGGATGAAATGGCAAAGATATCTTGAAAAAAAATTTGCTGAAAAGTAAAATATTAATAGCAATATCTTAACATTCTTAGCGCCACGCCTAAATCAGTAAAACTGACATTTTTTATTTATTTATTTAGACCATTACGTATGCATCAAAATTATACACTTGGCCGTTTTGACATTGGTAAAAATGTATCAGATTGATACACATGGCGCTGAAAGTGCTAAAATTGCTTGGTGTTTTTTCATTTATTATTTCACATTTTTTTAAATCAATTCTTTTAATAACCATACTGCTCTGCACCAATAGAAATTAATTCATATTTAATAGATCAACCCAAGATATAAAAATCTTGTTTTGATTATAATTTTTAATTTAAATAAAGGTTTTTTTAATTTTTGTATAAGCTTCTAAATTAAAGTTAAATTTATTTATCAAAGTTTTTAATAAAATTTAATTAGTTTAAAAAGTTTTTAATATAAATGAGTAAGTGATATGATATTATGTATTGGAAGTTTGTGATGTTTTTTGAAATATAAATATAATGCAGCTGATGATGCGAATTAAGTTCATGAAAGCATTTCTGCTTATTTAATGAAATAAGGTAAGTCATCCTATTTCAATTATTCTGTACTTGGGTTGATCTATTAAATATAAATTTATATATATAATATATGTAAATCAACTTGATCCATCAAGTACAGAATTAAGAAATATTTTACCGTATTTTTCTACAAGAGTACTTTCACGGGATCCCACATCATCAGTTGTATGTAAAAAAAAACTTTTTGTATAATTACATATTAAACATAAAAAATATTAAAAAGATTGAAATTAAAAATTAAAATATGGAGTCGATTGGGTAACATGCATGTTGCCAGCCAAATACAATATTGATCAACTGATAAATTTGGACCTCCTTATTTAAAGTTTTTTTTATTTTTATTTATATTTATAATATAGTAAGTCAAGCATTACATTTATTTATACGTTGTATTAATGTAATTACACTGTGTAAAATGTGGTAAGTAATAAACTGTATTAAATTTAACTATTAGTGCTCACTTTTTGGGGCAACACCTGCATAGAGTATTTTTATTTACATTTAGTTGTTAAGGGTATATCTCTCACCATTCATAAACAATATATTGTAATTTGGTAACAGGGAAATACCTCATATTGTTAAATATTTATAAATTTTACAATATCCTTGTGTATTATGGTCAATAAAACATAGAATATGTGCAGTCAAAAATATGGTTTTTAACCATAAGAGTTTCTTACCAAATTTTATAAAATGATAGATACGAAGCTGTAAACATTTCATAAGATAAAAAAAGTGGAAATAGTAGAGGAAAGTGAATGCTTAACAATATACCTAATGAAGATTTATCATAATTGTTGGATTTATATGAATTTTTTATACACGAAAAGAAAACATAGTGAAAAAAATTGAGGACTTTAAAGGCTTAAATCAGTTAATTATGGAAACATCTCAAAAGCCAGCATATATAATTATATTTATGTACAATTGATGTGGCATGTTAATAGTCACAACCATCTTTCTTACAAACATGACATTACTGTCTTATTGATGTACGAATTAATTTTATTCTTGACGACCGACTATTATGAACGTAACAGTTTAATTTAAAAACTATTATTAATTTGAATTTAAATTAACATCTTTTAGAAAATCCCTGAAGATGGAGTAACAGCTCTGAAAGTACTAGGATTTACACTTTTAGATTGTTGGCAAGTGGAAATTTAATTTATTCAATTACATAGTAGAGGTGTTTGGAATGAATTTATTACCAAAGAAATTTTTAAACCGTACAACTTATACAAATGTTAACACATTTTAGAGATGATCTGGCTGAGTTGTTGACAAACTGTTATAGTTTTTTGTTAATGTTTATTGTTACATGTTACATCTGACATCTAATTTTCTATACTGTAAATTTATTAAATATTAAAAGACAGCTTGTTATTCAGGAGATAGGTTTCATGTACCTTTTGAACACAAAAATGGGTGTGAACCGCCAGGCATGAATCCTCACATTTGTGTTTTATAATAGTTTTTGTATTGTTTTAGGGATATTGTTAAGAAGAAACGAGATGAACAAATGAAAATGGTTTGGAGAGTTTCACCATCACATAAAAGATTACAAGTTCGTATGGAACACATGAGAAGGTTTAGACATCAGCATGAACAACTTAGAACAGTTATAGTGCGTGTATTGCACCCAGTACGACGATGCATGTTGTGGTAGGACAGGATGGTATTGCACCTGATGAACTGACTCGAACACCAGACCCTTTATCATTAGAAGCAGCTGATGCTAGTGCTATTGAAGTATGTATTTTAAATAGATATGTATTCTTAAAAATTTATTCGTAATTTTATTGAGTGTAGATTTGTTGAGAATGGTTTTTTCCATAACATAGGATGTTTCTAGTCAGTTTCGAAGTTTTAATTTTTATTTCAAGCTTAGTATCCCAATCTGATAGAAAGATAGCGATAATTTTAATCTGTAAGACTTTGCCCTGCTCAGTAATCTCTGTGTTTGGTATACAATCACTGTTGGGTAAAGTTAACAAAAAATAAAAGAACACACAGCTCGTATTTGCCAAAAGAAATTGGACTTTAATTAGAAAGAAAACAAATGAACATAAGTTAAATCCTAACCTTAAAAAATAAAAATAAATTATGAAATTAACATAACTTAATGATACTTAATAAATATCAGCTGAATCAACATATGAACAATGATATTAAATGAGAAAATACATGAATATACATTTTTCAAATACACATTTTGAAAATCTACAATTTAACAACGCCTGAAAACAAGAGAACATAAAACACGTTATTTACAATTATATACTTAGAAAAACAAAACATCAATAAACATAGTATGACTAGAAAACTATTGCATTACTGAAATGTGCTGCAATATTGAAAAATTAGCAATGAACAAATTTCATTAACTTAGAAAAATAAATTACAATAATTCCAGTATAAAAAAGAGTTAATTACAATATAATAACATTAAAATAAGTAATAATATAGAGTTCATATTAGTAGTAAGCTTTCTTGAAAATATAAAATTACAAAGAAGTCCAAAAACGTAACTTCACATCAGGAGTAATTTTCTTTAGATTAATATAAGAAGTAATATGAATATAGTTCATGAGTAGATAATAATTAATCTCGGCGATTAACAAGTTAAATTAGATTAAATGATAGAGTTAATTGCAATAAACATTTCAAGTAAAGGTAATTTACTTTGAGTAACTGACGTTTGAACACAAACTTTTGATGAACAACACAAAATATAATAATAGTTATCGATAGTAATATATGAAATATATTGCACATAAGTTTTATAATTCTGAAGTAGTGTTTAAATTAAAAGTAGATTTGATAAGAACGATAGTTTGCATTTAATAACCCATAAAATGGGCTACACATGAACAATGATAACATAAACGTTTAATATGAATAATAATGAATAATTTACACTTGCCTGTATCACACACAAATATTAGCAAGAGATGAACTCGTGAACGCAAGTACATATGAATACATACAGTAATCCTAGGCGTAGTCTGTCTGCAATGGTGTATCAGGAATACATGGGTGAAACGTGGTTTAGAGGTTGAGCAGGACGTGGCGTCTCAGATTTGTAGCAATGAGGTTGGAGAAATTCTGCATCGATAAAATTGTAGTAAGCAGCTGGAGAAGATTTGGAGTCGATGGAATTGGCTGGTTTGTAGTAGATGAAGCACTTTCAGCAGAGATGTGAAATACTGGATTTGAAAATGAACTTGTTGAAGAAACGAGGCTAGATGAAAACATAGAAATCTGCGAAATTCACTAAAGCTGACGAGAAGAGCAAGAGAGAATGACCACGACGTTTATAAGTAAGAATACGATGAAAGTAATTATCACAAAGTTTGAGAGAGAAAGTCACAGTCAACTGTACATGGTGAATGTCTGATCTACTCTGCCGAAAAGATGGCGTGAATGAAAAGAGGGGAAAACCAAACCTAGGCAGTGGACAGGAGAGTGTGTTTAAAAAACAAGAGATGTGTGCATGTATTAGTATGGGAATGAAACAAAAAGGGAGTGTATGAGGGCAGCAATAAATAATACAAGATATGAAACACGCGGTCACTAAGATGACAGAATCGCCCATCAGACTGACGCCAGGTCTCAAACAAATATAAACAAACATACAAATATGACAAGTCCAATACGAAACAGTAATAAATTTACCAAGCTTGCAACAAACAACGAGACCCAACCCTAGCTTTGAATTAATAGGAAATAACGCAACTTTACGCAATGGTGTAAACAATCACTTTATTTATAGAAGTTCCGTACAATATTATCACCGTTCTTATTATCACAATATTATCAATATTCTTATTATTGCCTTCATCTCTTAGAACTTTCATTCTTTTTTATTGCTTGGAATAATTTTCTGTACATTGGAACTTTTCTGAATGTGAGAAGTTTGGGTACTGGCTTCAGCCTTGCTGATCAATCAAAATGTAATATTAACATTAAAAAAAAATCTATCCTTGTTACTAGGGTCTGAAGAATGAGAGGAATTCCGGTAGTTAATTGTTTAAGGAGTGCAAAAAATTAACTTGTTGCCAATTTACATTTTTTAAACAGTTGACTACAATGCAATTTTGAGTAAATGTTGGATTTAAAGTAGTCACATTTTTTAAATATAAATTGTAAAATTTTGGGGTAAATTCTGTTCTGTGCTTATTTCACCTTCTATGTTAACTTTTTTGCTCTGAATTAGCAGTCTTGCATTTCCTATAATTTTGGTTTCCAGATATAAACGGAAATATGCATTTTGACCATCCCTGAATCCATTTTGGCTAGTTTCGGCGTGATGTCTGTACATGTGTTTGTATGTACGAAGTACATGTATATCACACAACTCAAAAACGATTCGCTGTAGGATGTTGAAATTTTGGATTTAGAACTGTTGTAACATCTAGTTATGCGCATCCCCTTTTGATTGCAATCAACTGAACCAAAAGTGTCCAAAAAAGCCCAAAATCTAAACAAAATTGGATTTTGGACTTTTTCTTTATTGCAGTAGTAAACCCTTATTGAGAGCTTTTCAATGATATTAAGTGTTACTTATTATTGGTTCCAGAGTTACAGCTAAATAAAATTTTATAAGGAAATTTTTCCCTTTTTTAACATTTTTTTTTAATGTATTGATTTATTAATAATTATAACCTCTCACTGAAAAAAAGTTATGATGTATAATAATTAAAAAAAAAAAAAAAACTGAAAAAATATCAGAAGATTTTAATGAAATAAAATTTTATGTACCTTTCATTTAAAAAAAAGTGTATATGTAATTTATAGGTGTACAAGGAAGTCATGTGTTGTCCACAATAGTTTTTTTTTTGAAAATAAATCTATTTTTTCAAGTTTTAAAGAAGAGTTATGTGAAAGAAAATGGGCAACTGTTATAGTATTTAATTGTTTTAGGAGTAGAAACATGAGAGTAGGTAATATTTATATATATACTTTTTGGAGGGAAAACTAATTTTTTTTTTTAATTTTGCAGGAAGTAAATCTTGCTTATGAGAATGTAAAAGAAGTGGATTGCTTGGATATGTCTCATGAAGATGCAGAAGCTTGGGAGGCAGCTGTATCACGATATGAAGAACGAATTGACCGTGTTGAAGCTCGTATTACAGCTCATTTACGTGATCAACTTGGTACAGCAAAGAATGCAAATGAAATGTTTAGAATATGTAGCAGATTTAATGCATTGTTTGTTAGACCTCATATTAGAGGTGATATTCGAGAATATCAGACACAACTTATACAGCGTGTGAAAGATGACATTGAAGCACTTCATGAGAAATTCAAGGTAAATTTATATAAATTATTTGGTCACTTAGTACTTTTGATTTTACACAGTTGTCATAATGCTCTTGAGTGTTTCTTATTTATTATTCTGGTTAAATCCTTTTGTGAAACTGTTAATTTAATGCATTTCTTATTTACTGGCATGTTTTTATCTATCCACATTAAATAATCAGACTGAATTAATTTTCTTAAATTTTTCTGTAGTTTTGATTTCTTTTTATCAGTACCTTTTTCTTGTTTTAATCCTTTAAGTCCTTTATTTAATTTCCTCAAGGTTCAGTCAAGCAGTTTCATCTTAAAATTTGTAACTGAAAAATTTATAACATACATTTTGAGTATTGTATTATTTCTAATGGCACTGACTAATGCACCTTACCTATTATGAACAAACAGTATCCATTAAATCATAGATTGTAAAATGTATACCAAAATTATTGGGTTACATCTTTTTCTGTTGGCACTTTATGCTGTTTACTCTATATTGTCCTTTTTTAATTGATTGGTCATGTTTTAACATTGAAGAAACTAAAATTTAGTTGGAGAATGAAGAACATCCTGGGATGAGGGATGACAGAGGTTTGCAATGTAGATCGATTTTAGTTTTAGTATATAATGTTTTTTTGCATGATGATGTGGTTGTGTTTTGTTTAAAGATTGCTGATGACTGTACAAAATATAAACAACTAACTCGTGCTGCATTTGAATCTGGAGGATGGCTTAATGAGGATATATTTCAATGATGAAGGCAATGTGACTTACATTGCAGGAAAGTTCTGTATAAGTAATAAAAAAACCCGTACACAATAACGCAATCACTGTATTTTATTTATTTTTAACCAATAAATGCTTACTATATTTTTACTTAATTACACGCCCGCATCTGAATATCCTGCTGGTGATTTACTTAAATAAATTGTTTTAACAATTAACAAACCAAGATTTGTTCTGCATACTGTTAAGTTTAGCGGATATATATATATATGCAGGCAAGTTGACTCATAATGCAATTGTAGTCAGTTGAGATGTGGACCCCCCTAACAGAAGGTTCAGTGCATGCTTTGGTTAGTGGAGTTTCAATCACTTACATGTGTTCAACAGCACGTATGAATGAAGTATCAGTCCTCCTATTTTCAAGTTTATTCATCAATGGAATGTGACTTAAAGAGGACTGGAGGCTTGGTTTCACAACCTGGAAATCATGAAAATGTTTGTTGGTAACAAGACTGTGGATTGTGAATGCTATGTGTTCACCAACAGTCCTGGAAAGTCAATTAGGTTGCTAGTTATGAACTGCAAAGTGCTCGTTCCACTGTTTACAGCATTATTCATAAGTGGCCCAATTTGCAGGCGTAGTTACAATTCTTTCATCATGTTAAACCAAATAATCCTTGCTTACATTATCAGTTTGCTGCAGAGGTATGCCCCTTTCTGAAAACAATTCTAATTTATGTTGTTATTTAGTGATATGGAAATATTTTTTACTTGTGGGAAAGTTAACAGATGCAATTGTCAAATTTGTGGTACTGAAAACTCCCATACAGTAATCAAAAATGAAAGGGACATACTGAAATCAATGTCTGGTTTGGACTGCACATAAATGGTGCTATCGGTCTGTTTTTTTTCTTCATGGAGCCCACAGTAACAGGACGCACGTAGCGTGACATGCTTGAGAATTTTGTTGTTCCTCAGATTTCTTTAGGATTTAGTTCCAACAAGATGGTCCTACACCATATTTTCACCTAGGTGTTTTCGTGTCTTTCCCTGGATGTTGAATCAGATGAGGAGGACCAAACTGCATGGCTATGTAGATCTCCAGATATCATTCCTTTGAACTTCTTTGCTTGGGGATTTATTAAAAGTTGTGTGTACCAAAGAAAAGTTAGAGATTTGAATAATTTAAAACAGAGAATTGTTGAAGCTGTTTGTCTAATAACACGGCAGATGCTCCTAAATACCTGGCAAGAGTTAGATTATCATCTAGATGTCTGTTGAGCTACAAAAGGTGTACACATTGAACTTGACTACCTACATTATAACTTTCTTAGTTGCTGTGTTTATTAAAAAAAATTATTAAATTATATTATCTGGTTTTCTTAATATAAGCTGTTACTTTTAGATACCTTTAGCCTGGATACCGTGTATTTATAGTAGCCAAATGGTTCAGCTTTCTTATCTTTTCTTTTAAGTATACTTATTTTTTAATAACAACGGTACAATAGATGCACTCAAAACTTTTAAACATTTTCAGGTCATTAAATTAACATTATTTGTATTTTATTATTATACTAACATTAATTGAATTTTGTTTATTATTGAAAACTGTTCTACAGTAGATACTACTGTACTACAGTAGATACTACTGTACTACAGTAGATACTACTGTACTACAGTAGATATCTACTGTATCTACTTCTAAGAGTTTCATTTTGTAGGTTATTGTATTGTTAATAACCTACATTATTGTTATTAACGCTGCATTCTGTTTAAACAGGTCCAATATCCACAAAGTAAGAGCTCGAGAATGAGTTTTGTTCGGGATTTACCACCTGTGGCTGGTTCTATTATTTGGGCAACACAGATTGACAGACAATTAACTGCTTATCTTCGTCGAGTTGAAGATGTTCTTGGTAAGAATGAGAATTAATTTTATGATGTGAAAAATTCCATCTCCATTTCCCAATTTGATGACCTAGATTGCTATTAAATATGGACCATTTTATCATAAAAATAAATTTAAAAATATTCATCATTTTATGAATATCAGTTTGTTTAATTCATGAAAAATAGTTTGTAAATATTGCATGAGACTGAGTTCTGTGTTCTGGGATGTTTACCATGTATTAGCATAGCCACCAGCTTTATGTTGCACAGCTCATTGCAGAGTATATAATGAAATGTTACTTTAGTCATAGTATTGGTAAGTTGCAAATTATGTAGTCAACATTTCTAAGCATACGGTATTCTAGTAAGAAGTATTTTGATCTTTTACTTTTTTAAATAATTAAAAAACTATCTAATAATGTACTATAAGTATATTATTTGGATGAAAATATGAGCTTTGAAATGTATACAAGATTCAAACATTTCCCGGAATTACCTTATAAAGTTTAAAACAGTAATTATAAAAAAAATTTTTGGTTTTATTTTGGCAGCATTCATAATATGAGTTATCTGCATCATGATTAGTGATGAGTTAATTGTGATTAGATCACAATTAACTGCATTTTCCCTGTTTCACATACAACAATATTGGAGAGCTGTTAGTTTTGTATCATGGAGATGTGTCATTGTGTATTTTCTATGATCCAGCTTCAGTTGTTAGAGTGGGAATCAACATTACCTTTATGGTCACAGAAATTTTGTTTAGTTAAGAGACAAAGAGAAAGTTCAGTTGGAAGTTTTCTTTTGATTTGCTGGGCATTATTCTGTACAAGTTCATTCCTGATAGGCAGACAGTGAACAAGAAAATGTATGTCGATATTCTTCTTCATTTGTGGGCAGCTTGATCTCAAATTGGGTTCCAGGAATGTTTCTAACAAATTTATAGACTTTTGAAAAGTGATGTAGCTACTGAAAGAAACTGCTTTAAAGGAAATGCTGTAAAACTTTTCCATGTAAACAATTTTTTAAAAAAAGGCAGATTCCAGGAAATGTTTTGAACATACCTCATATTTTTTACGAAATATGTTTCATTTCTGTAAATAAAACAGTTCTTGTAGTTGTATAAATTTGACCAGAGTTTGTGTAACAATGGCTTTATCTTTTCTTTTATTATATTAATGGTTATCCATTAGTAATGCAATAACTTATAAGTCACAACATATATTTAAATGATACTTGTTACACTGAATATTTTTTTTAACAGAATTTTCACATTGCTCATATTTTTTTCTTTTGTTACTTACATAACCTAACAGTTTAGAAGGATGCCATATGCAAGAACATCCTTTAAACTAGTTTTTAAAAAAAATATGTGAACAGTCTTCATTCTGTAGAGTTATGTTCTTATTGAAGTGCATCGATGACAGCACACATAATTACAGTACTCAAACCTATTTTCTTTACAATATAAATCATGAAATTTCCACAATTAACAAAAGAAACACACTAGTGTCAGCTTGGAAAAGATTTTAGCCTTTCAGCCTACCCCAAAAGCTTGGTTCGTTTCTCTGACAAGTTCAAATTCCAAATATCATTTAATTCATCTTGAGTTATCAGATGATGAAGTTCATGGAAGAGAAATCCGCTTTAAAAGTACGATCATTTTGCTCCTCAGCTTGAATTACAGTGTCTACGTCATATTCCGATTCATCTTCTAAATTTAGAAGTATTAGAGGATGTGGTACAGATAAGTCCTTACCATAAGGGACTAGCCTTATAGCAGACGACATATTTTGGGTACTGTACTGTGTGTTTGGGTTTACTACATACTCCTTTTAGCTTTGTAATGCAGAATTTACAGTCTGAAAAATGATCTTGTGGTTGACACTACACCATCAATATGAAAAACTCATGTGCTGATTATCCCTAGTCCAGTCTATCAAACATTTCACACAGCTTGAAAGCAGGTGTGAGGCGTCCAGCCCTTATTTTGATCCCTCAGCTTTATAGCCAAAATAAAGTTCATAACATTTTTTAACTAGTGTCTTCAAAATCTGTCATTGTTCTTTAAACGCCAAATCGATACACATATAACAGAAAAAATTGTCCAGATTATTTATGCACTTTCTTGGCATATTCATTCGCTAACAACGCTCTTGACACTATCACAAAACAGAATGAGGCCACACTAGAGTGCATACATAGCAAATGTTTAAAAAAATACTTATATAAATACAAAATACTTACATCTTAATTATATGATTCAGAAAACTGCTCTGTGCTGGCATGTCGATACCTACAATTAATGAATCGTCATGCATATTGCCTTCATAATGTTATATTTATACCCCATGTTTTGTTAGAAATTATTTAAAGTATTTTTTCATGTATATAAGTTATTCCTAAAAAAAATAAGTAGTTTCTGCAAAAGTAATTCTTAAAAAATGTTTTATCACACAAATCTAGAAATTTCAATTGCATTTTTGAATTCAACGTAAAATGTTACATTAGTAACAATAAAACTTTCATGTGCCAACGATTGAATTTATTAGTTAGTATAATGTATTATTGTTAAAAGTGGCAGTATGGTACCAATGGATAGATGTTACACTTTATTTAAAATATTTTGAGTATTATTTCTTAGTAATGCACAAAACTGCTGAAATATATTACTGATGTAATTAACATAAACTGTTAGTATGAAAAGCACCTGAAGTGAATAATTAGACTCTATAGAATTACTGTCTGAAGTGTAACAGTGTAGATATGTATGTTGGTTATATATATATATATATATATATATATATATATATATATATATATATATATATATATATATATATATATATCATCCAATGATAATTGTTTTAAATTTTTTTATTGTTAACAGGAAAAGGTTGGCAAAACCACATAGAAGGTCAAAAATTAAAAGCAGATGGTGACAGCTTTAGGCTAAAATTAAATACACTAGATATATTTGAAGATTGGGCTCGTAAAGTTCAGCAAAGGAATCTAGGAGTTTCTGGTCGCATATTTGCAATTGAAATTACTCGTTCACGTACTGGCAGAGGAAATGTATTAAAACTCAGAGTAAGTTATACCTTCAATTTTTTTTTTACGATGGATTCTAAATTTATATATTAAAATACTATAGTATTCACCATTGTTTATTAATTGTAAAAATAACATAAAACATTGTAAATATATTTATCTGTAATTACTTACATTTACATATTAACATGGATAGATTACTCAGAATTACTCTTTAATACCCATTGTGTATTTTCTTAAATAGGTTAAAAATTACTGAAAATTACAAAAATCATTTTGGAACTGTTGGCCAGCAAGGAAGGTTTTAAGACACAAACACAGGACAGTCATTTAGTGCAAGGTCTGGGCTGTAGAGGGGGATAATCAAACTGTTTCCAGCTAAAGATTGTGAGGAGATGTGTTGTGGTGGTAGCATATGGGCAAGCATTGTTGTGAATCAACATAATATCCTGAGTAAGCAATCCACAGTAATTGTTCTGGATTGCATGACAGTTTTTTCAGTGTTTCACTACAGACATCTTTACTGATTATAAAGCCTTGAGGCAAGGAGTTGACAAGTAAAACTTTTTTTGTCATTGTGACAAAGTGATCTTCCAGGCTGGCATTTTGTCTTTTTGTACAATAAAATTCTGGCATTTGGTCTTTCTGCACAATGAAGTTCTTATTCCAAAGATTGTGGTTTTTCTTTTAGACATTATATACATCACCATTAGTGACTATACGACTCAACAAGTCATCTTGTTCTCTGTACCTAGTCAAAAATTCCAATGTGCTGCCCATCTGTTATCGTAAGCATCTTAGATACCCAGTGATTATGTGACTCAGTACAGCCCAGCAGGCATATATTTTTCAATAATTCAATATTTTGTGTGAACATGAATGTGAAATTTCAGAAAAATTCATGGAAGAGATGAGAGGTGAATCTGTTCTCTTTGTTTTATTAATTGCGCGCATCAAATAGTCAGAAATCAAAGATGATCGCCTGCTCCATTCAACTTTGTGTGTGTTATCTCATCCTTCATTTAACAATCATACCCGTTGCACTCATTACATCTTTTCCATAAATGCCACAATCAGTTTAATGTTCCTTGCGTTTAAAATTGATCAGAGATCGAATGTGACCTAAATGTACACTAAGAAACTTACAGGGGCTAGACAGCTGAATAAAGAACGGTATCAATCATCTTCTAACATATCAGTCGACTCAGCACACACGCCTAGAATCGTGATTATAGCACTGTGGTGCCAATATTTAGAAATATGACTTTATTATTATTATTATTAGTATTATTTGTTTATATATTTAATTTCTAATTTTAGGTAAACTTTCTACCAGAAATAATTACACTATCAAAAGAAGTTTGTAATTTAAATAATCTTGGATTCCGTGTTCCACTTGCTATTGTTAACAAGGCTCACCAGGCTAATCAGTTGTATCCATTTGCTATTTCGTTAATAGAAAGCGTACGAACTTATGAACGAACTCTAGAAAAGGTATGTGTGGTTTATTTTTGTGATTAGCGATTTATTTTGGTTAATTTTTTAAATATGTTTTTTTTTTTACAAAGTTATTTTGCATAATTAGAAATTATATAGAATTATTTTGCATATGTTTTTATTCATGAATTTACATAATTACCGTGATTGTTTTTTCAAAGTTTGTTTAACTTGTATGTGTTTGACTATTCTTTTTAAGTAACTATAGTTTAGAATCTTAAAATTGAATGATTTAAAAAAAAGGACTGTGACAATATTTTTTTTATTGAGATTTTCGTGAATGTGATGTACTTTGTTTTTGATTAAAATAATCTTTTATTTGACTTTTTTGTACTAATCTCTTTGTATTCTACTTGTTATTTCAGTAGTATTTTTCTAAATTTGTGTGTGTGTGTTTGTCAATATTACTTTTCTTTGTATTTTCAGTCATAAATCAGTTTTATTTATATGTTGATTTATAAATTAAATGAATTATTTATCCGTTATTCGTTACAAATGTTTTAAGGAAGTTTGTGAATACTGAGGTAAGAAAATATAGTCTTAAATGCTGCTATCTGTGTTACTGTAATCTGGTATGATATGTTCAAATATTTTAAATATGATTTGAACCTAGTTAAGATTGATATTAGTTAATGAATGCAGTTGCATTACATTACTATTGTGTAGTACTGAAGTCTCGTATGAGTATGTAACCAAGGGTGTTGTGATAATGCTCAGGTCATTTGCTACTTTAATTGAAAAGACTCTATGAATATGTTCACCTTTCATCTAAATAAGAATTTTTCTGGAGCAAATGGATTGAGTTATGAGGTTCTTTTTTATTTTATGTAGGAGGTATTGTTTTCACTTTTTCATAGTTTCATTATTTTGATGATTATAGCATTATGATAAATATCTTAATGTCATTGTAACATTTAAAGTATTTTTTTAAGTGGATATTCAAGAAAATTAGTTGGAAAAAAGTTTTCAAACTTTCCAGAGAGTCATACCCTGTTCTGATTAGCAGTTACTTTATTGTGTTTCAATACATTCTTTTTCAGTTTTTTATCAAAATGAAAAGTTAGTTATCTTTCTGTTTCTTGTAACCAGTTTTTTTCATCTCATGGCAGTGATTTTTGGTATTTTCATTTTGATTGATTTTTCTATAACCATTATACTTCTTCTCCCAGAATTATAGTACTTATCACTCTTTCTTTCTTCCTATTTGTCTTAATTCAAATCTTTGAATTGCTTTACAGTACTTAAAACATTTTGTTGTCTCATGTATTCTTTGACTTGGATTTTTGTGAAATAAATCCATAAACTGTTCCATTAAATTTTTAGTTAAATTTATTGTATTTGATTAAACTGTCTCTATGATGATGCATTCACTTTTTTTTTGCAATATTTGTAAAACTTTTTTATTATTTAATACTCCAGTACTCTATGCTGGTTTTTAATTCATTCGGAAAGAAAACAGGATATGTCCAATTTTTCTTCTGTTTAATAAAGTCATCCTTTCATTAGTATTAGTTTATTTTAATTTTTGCACTGATGATAACATTAACATAGACAGATATTGTTAGATGTAATCTAGATTTCTAGTGAAGAAAAACGTAGAAATGAAAAATAACATTGTTAGATAAATTAATGGAATATAAATAAATGCTAATTTAAAAAGAAATAATTGTCGGAACATTCAGTGAAACTGCATCTGTGTGTGCCTAGCGTTTATTAAGTATAGCAATCAGTAAGAGAGGGATAGTTTGGTTTTACCATTAAAATTTTTGACTGTATAGTGATCCTAGAAAATTGAGCTTCTGATGAAAGTACTACTTAAGTTATTTAAATTCCAAAATTTTTAATCGGTTGAAATAGGGGTTGGGGAGTATCCAACATTATTTCTTAACAATTTTCACCTCGTATCTAAAAAATTTGTTGACTAAAGAAATTGAAATTTTCACTAAGTTTTGGGTTATATGTAGCCGTATATATCCCAGTTTTGGCCAGATTTTGACCCCATCAGACAAGAGTCATCTTATTACCCGTATATTTTTCTTGTTATATTTTTCCTCCCTACAGGCTATTCTGAAAGGCCAAATTAAGGGGCTGATTCAGAAAATCAATGGTAAACAGAAATGTTTGTTTGGACAAAACCCTTAATCTAGCTCTATTTTTCCTCTACTTGCAAATTTGTTTTTTCAATAAAAATTTATGTCTTTGGAATGGATGAAAATATTTTTATGAAATTTGGTATTTGTGAACTCAACACAAATTTTCTGCAAAATATATACATTTAAAAATTTTACCTTTGAAAATTCCAAAATAGCAGCTATTAAATTTAAAAAAAAATTAATTTAAAAAATTGAAACTAATGCATTTATATATAAAACTATTATTTATGAATTCAACTTTTTTAATCCAAAAATTATTTTATCAAATAATGTTATCAGATGAATTGTTGATTATCTAAATATTGTTGGAGAATGCATGTTTGAATTTATATTTGAGATTTGTAACTTCACATTTGTATCATTCATACTTTATCAGTTGTATCTTCACAACAAAGAGCTCTATATACCAATTTTTATGGTTAGTTGTAATTGGCTTCATTTTCTTCTCGTGTTAATTATTTTACACAGCATAGACTTTGTTATATAATCTATACAGATAATAATAGTATGATTATTGGTGTCATATTCACAAATAAAGCCCATCAGGGCTAACATCATAAGGTCATATTCACAATCATGAGACAGTTTTGTCAAAATTTTGTGGTTTACCTTGTAGGAAACAAGACTACAAAGAAAAAAATTAGTAGGTTAGAAATTATTGTCAAGTTAATTATTATTGATTGAAAAGTTGCTGCTTGTATTTTTTTAACAGATAAAAATTGATATTGACCCATACTCTTAATAATTTTGTTTCAAACTTTTTTTATAAAGGATTTAGGACATATTCAAAGAAGCCTACCTTTTTTTCTTCTATTTTTTTTCTCTAAAATTTTAATGTACGCCTTTCTTGGTTGTTACGAATCTGTTTTGGTTAGAATTTGTTTGAGTTTTATGATTATGTAAGTAGGGATAAAAGATGTATTTAGAGATTGTGTTGACGTAAACTTAATATTGCTGTGCATCTCTTTAAGTGATTCTTTGTTTTTGGAGATGATTTAGATCGGGTTTCTTTACAAGAAGAATTTGAGTTTTAATATCTACATATTAGAAATCATCTGAGAATTTTTATAGATGATGTCTGATTATATAACTTTATGATCAAGTGTTGTATCTGAAGCTTTGCTTACTTTTTTCAAGTAATGTTCTGATATTATTTATAACTTTTTATAATTATTATGATTGATTAGTTTATTATTATATCAGTGAGTAAAATTTTCTATTAATAATATTTTGATTTTAATTAAAATTATATTTAGTTAAACTTTTCTAACTCAAAAGTTGAATAAAAACATTTAAGTTAATAAAATTTCAATTTTTTATAATACTGCTAAAGTTTTTTTTTGCAAAGTTTTATAATATTGCCCAGTGATACAATATTGTTCCACAGGTCTAATTTGTAATGAGAAACTTTATATAGAGTACTATACAAGTGAAAATTTTGTATGCTAAAACTTTACTGTTCTCGTCTTTGTTGGGCAGCCAATAGATTTCTTGTGTACATGTAAAATACAGTAACACAGAAAAACACAAAAGAAAAAATGTTGTAAGTTACATTGTATTCCATAACAAATACAGTGACTATGAAGAGACTCAGCTTTAAATGATCTGTATCAGGTAAACAAATTAATGGAACTGAACTATGTGCAGTAATTTTTTGTTATACTCTGCCTATGATGATATCTTGTATTGAAAAACAAATACATAAATTTAAAAAAAATATTTGTTAAACTTAATTAGAGCAAGAAACAAGCCAGACTATACAGCATATTTTTTTCATTGCCAACTTCTCCAAAGAAGCAGCTCCCCAAGTACACAAATCCCAGCAATTAATGATACAAGGAAATCAGAATTTTTTCATAGTAAAATTAACTGTGTATTCATTTCAGAAGTTTATTGATAATATTTGTATCTTGGTAAACACTTAGATGGAATTAAATATTAAGTTTTAGTTCCAAAAAAATTTGAGTTAGCTGTTTATTATATTTATACGTAAGGAAGTTTTACTTTATAAAGAGAAGAGAGAGAAGTAAAATAGATTGAATAATCAAGGTTTGAGTTGATGAAATTTAAATTTTACATACACATACAGATACATATGTGTGCGAATACAGGCACGTGCCCGCACACATACACACACACACACACACACACCACATTCACTCATTACTCACTCACTTTGGCCTACATTATTTGAAAAGCTGATATCAATCAAAATATAAAATATACTATTATTTATAAATATCTACATTTGTATAAAATTAAATTACTTGTAAATTAGTTACGGTAGTGTAAATACAGTGAAACCTTGATAGTATTTATGAATCAATTTTTGGTTTATAATTCTTTGTTGTGTTTTATTTTGTTGGGATAATCTTTGGTTAATTTGGTTTTAATAAAATTCTTTAATTATTTGTGATTTTAATGTAGTAACTACCCTACTGGCAAAGAGATTATACATTGAAATTTAAAATAAAGTTCATCCATGATAGGCTTGGCTTACAAAATAAACTTTTTCAAAATTATTTCACTTATGTATACAAGGAAATCAAATTTATCTCTTTCAAATTAGTACATTCCATTTTTAATGGACTACTCCCAGCATTTTTCCATTCTTCATGCATTCTAGTTGTATGGAATAGCCTGCACATTCTGTAGCAGATATTTTTAATTTTATTCCATGATCTGGAAATGGCATCCTTTCATGATGGTTTTCATTTTTGGGAATGGAAAGATGTCTGCAGGTGGTAAATCAGGCAAATACAAGGCAGTAAGATGTGACAGTTCTGTTATGGTTTGCCAAAAACTCCAAACTAAAGAGCAGTTAGTGCACAATAACATTTTTATTTTTCAACATCTATGCTTTGTTTCTCTATGCTTTAGGCCTCTTCTTTTTCACTGATTTTCTCTAATTTCACATTACTTTGAAACAAAATTCTTTAATGATGTTTTGACCACATAGAATGCACACTGGAAGAAAATGTGTCACATTGGCAAAATATAATAAAAGAAATGACTGAGAAATTTTTTTCTGAATTGTTAACTGGTTATTGGAAGCAGTCCTGTGAGAACATAACTTAGAAATAGAACAGAATTATTACGAGATTGACAGAGTTGTTGACATACAAAACTAAAAGATTTATGATAATGAAAACAATGATGGTAGCACCAGTCAGTGTCAGTTATCAGTGACAATGATATTGACATAGATAGGAGTGAGAGGCTAAATTAAAATAAAAAAAACCTTACAGTGGTCTCATGTGCATGTAATGTGCATTTTTGTTGGAATTCCTTGTATCTATCCACTGATCCAACAATCCATCTCCAGCCAGCGCGTCAACTTAGCTTTCTAAACTTTGATGAATAAAAGGATGTTTTTCTTGTGTGCAAAATATTACCTTTTAGTTTAAACCATGTTATAACAACCTGTTATATATATTTTGAATTGTGTACCTTTTATTTGTTTTGTAAATTTTCTAATAATTTTTATGTATACTAATTGTAATATTTTCTGTGATAGTTTATACGTTGTATTTGCATGTGTGTATAAGTATAGTCATATGTTTATATGTAAAGATTTTGGTGGTGATGTGAAATTTGTGTGGGTTTGCTATTTTTATGTGAAAAAGTGAATGGTTATGTTATCAATATTATAAAACTTTAAGATGTTGGTAGTTAATGTATTTTTAACAGCATTATTTCTGATTGATCCTTACTTAGTCATCTTAAAGCTTTCTAGCTGTAAGAAATGCCTACACAAAGCAAACTCAGTTAGGATATTTTATAATTAAAGTTTGGGTTGGTAGATTTACAAAGATGTAACAGGCTTTTTGCCTAATATATATTGATAGCAAAGGTCTAATTTTATGTTCTTTAAGTTTAGTTATTAATGTGTTTTGTATTATTATTAAACACTTTGTAATTAATCATTTGATTAGTGCACTGCATGTTGACATTTTTTATCTAATATGCAAGTTGCTCAGAATTTGTTTCCATAAAAAAATGCAGTGTGTCATGATAATATTTTAGTTGTAAGCAGATCTATGTTATGATAATAGTAATGGTGTAAATAATGGTAAAAAAAAGTTAGTAGTTTTCTGTTTTTATTATAATATTTGTAGACTCTTAACATGAATGATTGATTATATTAGGTCCAAAATATTATTATTTTATTTTTAATTATTAAAAGCTGCAAATAAACAATTTATAAATAAGCTGTTTTTTCATTAAAATTTAAAATTTTTGTATGGGAAAGTTATAGACTAATTCTTGACAAATTTATTATTTTTCTTTGTGAAATGAAGAATACATATTTCAATCATAATAATATTATCTTTATATTTTAAATATCTTCAGATGGGTGTCATTATAACCATACTGCAATAAATTTTGATTTATATACATATACAGGCGTATAATTTTTATCTCTTTTAATAATGTGTCTGTCTCACCCTGATTCTTATATATGCAACATAAGTTTCTTGCCTTATAAACGCATTGTTGTTTTGACAGAGATGTGTTTTTTATAAATAAAGTTTATTTTTCTTAAGTCCTTCAAATGTTTTCCTTTTTTTCCAAACTATTTTATTTAATTTAATGTTTGTTTATTTATAACTTAGGAAAGAATTAAATATTTGTTCTTTTGCAGTGCTTGTGTAAATACAATTGTTTATAGTGGTCGCCATGAAATATGAAGTTTGTGTTTAAACTATTCTATCTTGGTTAAAACAAAATTACACAATAAAAATGAAGGTATCATTGGAAATTGCAATTATTTTTGTGTTAACTGCCCGGCTGATTTTAGTTACCATCATTCATTTGAAAATTAGGGATGTACAACATTTGTAGCAACACATGATTGTTTCTCGATAATTATAATTAAGATTTAGCCCAAAACTATTATTATTTATTGTACAGGTTTCAAGTAAATTCATCATATTCCTTCACAGTATTTTTCATAAAAAATTTATTTACCATTTTACCAGGATTTAATGAAAATCGAAATATAATATTGTAGATTAAATATTTTTTATTTATAAAAAAATAAGTTTGCTATTAAAAAAGCATTGCGAGTGAAGCTACATTTATATTGTGGGCGAAGTCACGACGAGGTACGCTAGTCTTTTATAAAGTGATAAATTTTTTGTAAAACAGCGGTAAATTTCTTTTATAAAGTAGCTATATGTTGTACATATAAATACTGGTTACAAAGTTTATAAATTATGTATATGTAATTTTTACATATGCAGAAACAAAATACATATTGAACATAAATAACAGTTCAGGAGCATGTAAATAAAATTACAGAGATTGCACTAAATGTCAGACAGATTCACTTTCAGTTTATTCGATGTAGCATTATACAAAGCAATATTACAAAGTATAAATTACCTCAAATATAGAACACACATGTTGTCAGTCATTAACCACAAAATTTTCATTTTGTGGTTAATGGTCGACAACAAAACCGTAAAGCATAAAAATCAAGGTTCAAAAATAATTGGATTATGTAATTAATGAACTGAAAATCTGACTAAAACAACATATTAAATGAATGAATAAAGGTAAGTTGAATATATCATTCAATTACAATATTAAAAGGTTGGGGAAAAAGGCCATTATTTTGAAAGTGAGTAAGGTAATATTTAATAATTTTAAATTACATAAAGTTATGTTATGCTGTTCAGTGAATTGGGAAAGTCAACAATTAGCTGTAGGAGTTTTTACATGTTAAATTATATGCGAGTTGCAATATTAAGGAACTATGTAATTACATTATTGAATTCTGAATCGAAAGGTTTCATGTTAAATGGAACCTTTAACAATTAAAGATTTCATAAAAACTGGAAAAAATGAAGAACTGATATGTGTGACAATTTTAATACCCTGTTTTGTATAAATAACAATAATAATGATAATTTAATATCACTTTAATTTAAACAGTACAACTAACATAATTACAAGAAACAATTTTCACATACATATTTTAATAGTAATATATAATAATTACTTACTATTTTTATTATTATAATAAATTAATAAGCAACATGTAAGGCACAAGTTATACACATACAAATATACACATACACATTTATTTACTTATTTTTAGAAACAAATTTTGACTAGAATATAAAATATGTAACCATTAAGATTTAATTTTGGTAATTATTTATATTATACTCTATGCTTATACACTTTTTTAACTAATATATATATAATCAATGTATATGTATATATGTAAAAATCAAGCAGTTATTTATAAAAAGAAGATAAATAAATTCAAATATCAACATTAATTTAAACAAATAAAATAAAGTCAAACAATCAAAACTCAAACTTTCTTAAAATTACCTTCCCTGAACTTAACACGATAAACAGTTAGATAAATATTATAGTTTTTGAAATATAACAAAGAATATATAAATTATAATTCTGCTTACCAATCAATGTAGGTTGGTAAGAGGAATTATAATATATATATTTGTATGTTATATATACAAACAGGCCAGGCTAAATAAAATTACAGTGAAGAATGTTAAAAATTAGGTAATTTTATTTAAGATAAAAAGAGGTTTTTGAAGTGAATCAAAGAAAAAATCAAGGTGTAGAAAATTAGTAATAAAGTAAATACTGAATTAATTTGGCAATTTAAAGAAAAGTAGAATGTGAAAACTATGAGTATTCCCATGCACAGAAGTTTGTGTATGGGAATATGAGAGTGAAATTTGTAGCATGTGTAAAATTCCATGCCTGGGCGGGATTCTAACCTAGGATCTCAGGATGAAAGAATCTGCCATGGTATAAGAAGTAAAATATGAATTGGGTGATATTTAGCACCATTAGTGATCATTACTGTAAGCTATTCTATGATAAAGAAAGATATGGATTTAATCCAATATATTTTCATTTTATGAATACTTAAGTAAATAGAGTACTTTGATAATTAAATGTAATTATTATTATTGATGGCCAGCCAATGATACTGACTGATCTGATAAAAAAATTACAAAAATAAAAGATGATACAGAAAAATGAAATTACATCATGATTAAAATCATGATAAAGGGACAAATGAGAATATAAGTCTGTTTTTATACAGATTAATATGGACAGGACAGAAAATGTTCTGTATCTATAAGGTAATATGAAATGTAGTAATTTGTTAGTAGCTGTCCTATGATGGGAGGAGAATATTCTGGCTGGAGAGTTTATAGTTTACTTTGATACTTTCGCAAGTCATACAAATGGAAATAAGGAAAAAAATCCTATCACCTTTATAAAACCTTTCCTATCAAAGAATTCTGACCCTGTTGTCAATAGGTTTTTTTAGAATTTGTTAGAAAGGCAATTTGTTGTAGGATATTTTAAGCTGATAATTGTAAAATACTGATCACTTACGTGCACCTTCAATGAGGGAGGGATAGACATCCCCTCCTTGGAATAAATATATGGTCAACGACCTTTTTTGGGTGAGGTTGTTTGTCTTTGTTTCATGGATCCTTTGTAATTGGATAAGTAATTATACTTATACTAACATCTAATTTTCATACGTTCTTCTGCCTAACTGCTTTCTAAGAATTTAGGCTGCATCTTTTGGAATCCATGAAAGGATGTAGAGACCTTTAATATTAGTGTGTGCTTGGTGCTTGGGGGGGGGGGGGTGGGGGTGGGGGAGAATTCTATTTGGGGATTCTGTCTGCTGTTGCACCTTAGCTTAGACTGGGGCTAAGATGCTCAGTTAAATCTGAGATTTTAAAACCCTTTTAATATTAATAATGTGTCCGAGAACTGTATCTAAACTTTTTGTAAAGCTCTATAGAGTTGGAGTGAAGGACACCATTTTTTAGAGTTGGCAATAATTTACCAAAATTCAAAAATGTTTTTTATGTTGCAAAAAATATAAACACATTAAAAAAAAACATATACAACAACAGTTATGTAAGAAAACACAATAAACAAAAGAAATGTTGTTCACAGTTTATATAAATGCTTTGGCTTTATTTTTTATTTCCCTCCATAATTTATCAATTTTTATTTTTTAAAGAAACTTCTAATAAGAAAATAACAAAGAAATGTATTTAACAGTTAAATATTTTCTTTGTTTACACTATTTTAAGTATTTGGCTAATATGTTTTCAGTCCCACACATATTGTAATGTATTTATTTTAATTCTAAAACATCTGTTTTCCATTTTATTGATAAATGTTCTTGTAATACAAGCCACAATTTGTTCCCACCAATTTTTATTGAATGTTATGCCAACCTTGTGAAACACTGAATATGGTATAGTTAACTACACAATTCTTTCAAAATTCTTATACTTTCATTGATTTTATTCTCTTTGTATTGTTTTGAGCCATCATTGCTGAATCAAACACAAGTATGGTTAAAAAAAATATATATCATGGTGGTGTTTTTTATGTTGCAATATAATATATATATATATATATATATATATATACATACACACACACACACACACACACACACACACACATCTTAAGTTAAATCACTGTTTTACCTGCATACATAAGACTTGTTGTTAAAGTGTTACATATAGGTATATATCTAGCCTCAAATATCATATTTTGAAACAATTCATTAACCACTTACTACTGAATTCATTATACTATTTATGATCAACCCCTATACTGTTATAATTTATTACTGATTTATAATAAACAACTCATTTTTAGAACAAAACGAAAAGTTTTCCAATTTTTAATTAAATATATTTTAAAATTAATAAAATAAAAATAAACAGAATATAAAGTAAATACATCAACATTTAAATTCAATGCTTTAACAAGCAGAATACAGAATAGTTTACAGAAAATGCTAGTCCATATTAATTTAATATTGTTTGAGGAACTAGGTAATTTTTTTATTTTCTTTCTTCTGTTTTCCTGTTCTGGAGTATGGCGAGAGTGATGTGACAAGATTTTTGGACCAATGCTTTTCTCGACATTAAACTATTACAGGAATGAAGTTTAGAAATTTTTTATTTGAGAAAACATGTCATGAACTAAAATCTATCTACAATTAAATTAACACACAAGTGAGCATCTCAACTATATGTATTTTGAAATACATGAGACTGAATAAAAGTAAAGTGTACAGGAAAGAAAAAATGCATAAGAGAATGATTTAAGATGTAACATCTTAAACTTGAAACCTTCTGGATAAAAGCTAAAAGTGCTGCAACTCTTTCACAGTGGTTGGTCGAAAATTTTTGACAATAAAATAAAGCAGAACAATTAAAAAAAACTATTTTTTGCAATTTCTTTTATTATTTTCTTCAGTTGTAGTGAACACTAGTGAAAAGGTATTATAAATAATTTATAAATTCTTTTGAATTCTTTATTGAGCATTTAACATTATTGCTTTAATCCTATTAGAGGAACATAAACATTTTTTTTTTTGCAATTACAATGGAACAAACAATCTGTTGACAATTATGTTAAAATTCTCTGAATACAATTCTTAGCTGTATGCTAATATTAGGATATTTCTCAGAAAACAAATTTATCTACTTTCTTACATAACAGTACTAGGTCTTCAGTATGAAATCATTGTTTGCGCACCAAACAAAACAGTATTTTTCAATCATTTCAAATGTTAGAATGGTTTTTAGATTAAGATAAATGAGTTCAGGAGGAATAGTTATTTTGAAGTCACTACCAGCTAAAGAAGAAAGGTTTAATTCCACTCATATTTTTCATTAATTATGTTTTACATAAAAGTTAATATGGTATTTATTTTTAAGTGAATAATGAATATAATAAATTAAATCTAAAAAAATTAAGGAAACCGGATAAGCTATTAAAAAGATAATAATATAATAAATAATAACAGCATTCATTGTGCCTGAATGCATGAAATTTAGAGCACTTAATTTTTTTTCTTTTTACTGATTTTTTTAATTGTACAAGTAAATATATAATACAAATGAGTCAATCACTTACTTAGCAAGTTATCATTTATCATTCAGTTAAAATATGTAAATTACATTTTTTATGTTTGTAGGAGTAGTTTAGAGAGTTCACCCTTGCTTTTCAGTATGGGAAATAAACAACTTAAGTGCTGTCTAAACTAGTTATATTTTAATACTGGCTGCTTTTCAGTATTATCTCCTGGCCATCATCCTGTTGTTGGGTTTTAAGTAACACCACATCCTGGCCTTGCACTCCACAGATGTAACAAGTTACAAGTATTGTGCTACTACAAAAAATAAGGAATTCAGCTATCAATACTCCCTGAAATAAGAAAGCTGCATTGGATATAAGAATTCTGGAGTGTCACACAAATCATTAAATAAATTTATCTGATTTGCTATTCATTTTTATAAAGATTAAACATTTTTTTTTTTTAAGTTTCTAAGGAACATTTTATAATCAGAGAAGTGTTAAAAGGAATAACTAAAGGGATCATTTGAGTAAAATATAATAAACTAAAATCTGTCTATAATTAAATGAACACACAAGTGAGCATCTCAACTATATGTATTTTTAAATACATGATAATGCAATAAAGGTAAATTGTACAGGCAAGAAAAAATCCATATCTCACAACCTGATAGTTTCAAATTATCTGGAACATCTCACAGAATAACATGCTTGAAGTTGAATATGAAATAAGAAAAATGTTACACCCGAAGTTGATTGAAATTAACGCATACAGATCACTGAAGATAAAAAGAATACTGGATATATGAGTATTTCATTCAAAGATGTTACTATTTCTAGAGACAAGAGTTAGTTAGAGTTTGTATGACTAATGTCAATGCAACATTAAAAAAATAAAAAATAATAAAGGTTAGTTCCAGCAGTAAAGAGTATCACTACCAGAAAATGAGGAAAACATAAATTGTTTTGTAAATGATTATTAAGCAACACTGTATGCAGTTATACTTTGTATAGTTAAAATGTATTCTATTTGGCAGAGACAGTTGAAATTAAAATCAGTAAAACAGTCACAATAACATCGATAACAGCCACGATAAAATGGTTACAAATAGAATCAACTCAATAAATTAATAAAAAATATATGTATATATCATGTTTTTTTTTTTAAGAATGACTTGGTTTATATTGAAAAAAATTCTTGTTACAAGCTTGGCCAACATCTCATTTATTTCCTTTTATACAAACACTGATCACTGTATTTTATTGATATAAAAAACACAATACATAAATGCATTCATTAATTTTTTAAAAAAATAAAGTGATATATAATAAGTTTGATTTAAAAATATAAAATTTGAACAATAGTAATAAATTAATCATTTAATTTCCACCAATAGAAATTAATAATATTAGCAAAATATTTTAAAGTATTCTTGTAGTAAATTTTTTTTACCCTGGAAAGAAGACTTTCTGAATCAAAATATATCTCATTATAGGAAATGGAGTACATAATGTTTAACTAACCTGGTTAATCAAAATCCCTTAGACAATTCATTCCTCATGAAAAAACTGGTAAAAGGATTTAGTTTATCAATAGTTTATTTTAATAAGGGTATGTGAAAAAATAAAGTACTGGTACAGTAATGTAATAATGAGAGGAGAGTTGGTTTGAAATTAATACTGTTCCACTGAAACAGGTGTGCAAAATTACATGTGTGGGGATAGTATTTACAGAAGATGGCAAGATAGTCACAGGTGTGCGATTTCAAAAGGTAATTTTACAAAGTATAAAGAGTCTGGCACAGGAGTACGAGAGTGTTAGTTAGTGTACTTCATAAGATTTACTGTCTATCAATTCTCAAACATATGGAAATTTGAGTGTTGAAGAAATAAAGTGCAAGCTGAATTAAATGTCTGAGAAGTATATAGGAGAGGGGAAATATGAGTAGATGAGGGGAAAATATAAATCTGGATAGAATGCTAGACAGAGTTGGTAAAGAGAAACTAAAATAGTTTGTTGTACAAAAGGAAGGGAGAGACCTACAGAAAAATCCAGAAATAGGTAGTCTGATTTTGTAATGGTGTGATGAGGGAAACTGGAAGAGTAATGAAATGAAGAAATCCATAGAAGAGTAATGGTTTTTGGAGGGGGTATTGGGGAGATGTATGATGAATGGCACATCTGGAAATTGAAAACAGAAGTAATCAGATATTAAATGAATCAGTAAATGATTTGAATTCTTTTGAATTATAACAATTGTTTTTCTTTTCCAGTTGCTTCACTAAATGAATAGGCAACTATTATTATGATGCAGGTATTAATAACCTATATTGGCATAAAACAATAGAAAAATGTTGTTCTAGTTTTTTTCACGCCAAGATTTAGTACACTATTCAAAAAAAAGAATTAAGAAAAAAGTGTTACAAAATAATAAAATTTTGAAAAAAAAATGATTAAAACTGCTGGTTGACTATCATAATGGTAACTAAAGTTATAAAAGTTTGATCATTAAAAGTTTTCTTTTCAGGATATGATTTAGTTTTGATTGCATAAAACTAAATGCAAGCCTTTATTAAGAAAAAACAAACAAAAATTTATTGCACATTGGAACAAAATATATTATCTATAAAAATAATTAAAAAGTTGCAATAAATATTGGTTAACAACGGTTAATTTTATTATTTTGATATTGTAATACTTTTGTACAACAATATGTAAAAGTTAATTAATGCTAATTAAATAACAATTAATAATAATATCATAATCATATATTAACATATGTCCTAATACATTTTAACATAAATAAATCTAAATAAAATAACATCTTTATAAAAAAAAAAATAAAATAACAATATTATATAACTAAAGTTGCACTATAAAGGGTAGCCAGATATAACATACTATATGAATATAATTTTGAACTATTAACGATAAAACAAAACCATTTAATTCTAGTTATACAAGGTGTGGCTGTTTAAAGACCCAACTTCACATTAACAATATTTGTTTCATTTTTGTTTACGTTAGGAGGTAAGTTCTTTTGAGCCTTTTTGTGTTGTCATATTTTGTCTCCCGTTAAAAACCAACAGGACAAGGAATGGGGGAATGGGGGAGGTGGTGTGGTAACCGGAACGTCACTAGGCAGGTGTCTTACCCTACGGGGTTGGGATGTCATATTTTGTCATTCATTGTTGTAAAAATGATTATTAGGTCTTAGGTATTGATAAAGAGCATCTTTCATAAAAACCATTCTCTGACAGAAATCTTCAAGGTTGATTGTTTAAGTTTCTTATACACAAATGCTTTAGTCAAATTTAAGAAAACGTTAAGATCCAGGTTACCCAAGCACATTCAAAACTGATGCAAACATTCTATAAATACAAGAATCATTCAGAAATTCTTAGCATCAGACTTAGCATTCTTAGCAAATGACAACAATTAGACAAACTGAACATTTTTCCACATTTGTAAGAAGATGGCAGATAATAGATCCTGATTTTAGAATATTTTTGTATAATACATCATATAATAGTTGTGATTAATTTTATTTACTAAAATCAAAAGTGCCCTGAAAGATCTATTTACAGTACACTAAAAGCCAAATCAGTAAACTCTGAAAGAACTTTCCATCAATCAGCTAAAGTAAATTCTAACAGAAAAAATTTTAATTAGCAGTCTGCAGAAAGAGAAGTATCTTTTTCGAATATTTTAATGAAGGGAGGTAGGAAAGAAAGGAAAAAAATTGCATTTATTAAGTTCATTTTTAAAAAGTCACACCTACTCTCTACTAAATATTTTTACTTTTCCATTACCTCAAATGTAATTAGTTTTTTTTAATGAAAAATGTACTGAAGAAGGGCAGTGGTAATTTTTTTTCAGAAAATAGATAAAGTTCAGAAAGAAACTTCATACAAAAAAAATTGGTGGTTTTTTGAAAATTAACATGTGCTACATGGCACGACTAGAATACAGTCTTTGGTGATAATATATTTATATATAAAATCAGATTTCTTTATGATGCCTAAACTAAATACAAAAGATACAATAATAAATAAGGGAGTTGTAGCCGAAATTCACAAAAATTTGTACTTTAAAATAAATCTGAAAAATCTGTTCTATGGTATATTGAGGTAATGGAAAGCAGTTTAAGCAGTTTTTCTTTTGTGTTTTTTTCTTATTTTTCCTATTTAATAATACATCAATAAAATTAGTGAGTAAATAATTAAGTTCAGTATAATGTCATATAATGAATAAGGGTGTTCTTTAAAATTCAATATGTTTCTAATTTCTTTTTCTCATTACATTTTATTAAATACCAGTTAAATTTAAAATCATAAAATATTCAAAAGATAGTTTACATGCATGAAGATTTATCTTAAAACTGAAGCTTTGTTATTATAATTTAAAAAAAATTATTTATTTCATTAACACAGAAGTATTAATATGAATAGAATAATATAATTCCACTTATTTTAAAATTGATTGAATGAAACCAGGATTAGCTTATATGATTGATGAAAAGTATAAATGTTAATCAGTTTTTAAAAGAAAATGAAAGCCACTGCTTCAAAAAAATTACATTTAGGTAGTATGGTTAAAAAGTTTTTCTTTTTGTAAAGGGGATAAAATTCCTTTTTGTATAGGACAAAGAAATAAAACAATTGCATTATGTTCTTAATAAAAATAGTCTGTAAAAAAACTATTACAGAATTTTATTTATATTTTGTAGATTGTATCAGACCTTTATATGGTCTTAATTCCTGTTCTGTAAATAGATGGTTGAATTACTGAAATTATACAACCACTGTTCAGTCTGAACAAGCCTACAAATATAAATGCCATGTCCAAGGAAATAACTTCTTCACCACCGACTAGATGATACCAGTATGAAGTTATGAGATCAGTAGGCTGGATGATGCAATCTCTTTGTTCTTATCTAGGGGAAAAAAATTCAAGGTCAATGAAAAGAGGACTGGGTAAGAAGGGATACCAACACCCAAAGAAATTAACATAAGTCACAGACATGTTTTATAAATGAATATAAAAATTGAACTGATGTTGCAGCTTAGTGAATACATAATTTATTAATTTTTTCTTATGTATAAAATTAAATAAAGCTGTTTTTTATTTAACTTTTCATACATTTGTTGAGTACATTCTTAATTTTATTTTCATGTACAGATAACTGAGAATATAGGTTGTAATAATTGCTTGAGAAGTTGAAAGATTTGTACAGAACAAAATGAAATGGAGAATAAGAAAATGACATCAAACTATTCAAATATATAGTAACAAAAAAAAACTTCTTAGACTAACTACAAAGTTCAAATTAAAGTAATTACAAATGTCAAATAATATGAGCAATGTGAATAATAAATTAAAAATTATTTTTTTCAAAGAATTTTTTTGAATCATCAGCACCTTCTTCAATGTAATATTGTTATTAATGTGGCTGCCTTAAAAACATTACAAAACTCTCTAAAATTAGTAATCAGATAGTATTTAATCTATTACATGTCAAGTTTTTTTCTTTATTGTATCATTTGTCAAAAACAGTATAAGTTTTTGACAAAGTAACACATAATGAACAACATAAAAAAAAAAATTCTTTCAAAATTAAAAAAAAAACATACCCACATCAAAAGGAAAATTAAAAATACACAAAATCTACACACTACTTAAATCTGTAATCAACTACATTACAGTCTTCAAACAAATATTAGCTAAATGGGCAAAATGATTGGACCATATTTAAAATTTGAAAACAACACCAATATAAAACAACTTTCAACAAAATTAAAGATGTATTATATATATATATATATATATATATATATATATATATATAATGATAAATTTGATTAAATCTGGTGATTATGTATAATTACCAGTTAATTTGATTACTTGCCTGTAACATATATAATTTGTATATTTAACGTTAATTAGAAGAGATTAGCAAGCAAAGCAAATGCAGGTTGTTTATGTTATGTTGATGTAGGTACAATTAATCAGCACACAGAATCAACAAAATCTAACCAAACATAACCTACGCTTGCTAACCTCGACTAACAGTAATGTCTTGATTATTTAAATAATAAATTCAATTAATTACTGATAACAGTAGAGTTGTTATTTTAATATGTTAATATGGAAAATATAAAAAAGTGACTGGTATGTTTAATAAATTGCTAATAAATTCTCCACTATTGGAAGTGATTAATCAATTTAACCAGTAATTTTGCAAAATCACTAGATTAATCAAATTTACTGTAACATATACTTTACTAATATTCTTGTACAGCAAACTATTGATATATGTTGAGTCGCTAAACAACAACACATAATAGAAACTGAAACCTTAATATAAGCCACAACCACTGGTGTGCTGTGAGAAGGAGTAGAAGGGACAGGCTGCCGCCACAAACTCCAACTGGGAGGCTCCAAACAAGGGACTTTTTTGCAAATTTTAAATCTTTTATTTATGAGATCTGAATAGTCAAATTTACAGTATAGTATTTATTGCTTCATGAAAGACTTTTCACAAGAAAACAATTTTTGTGAAAGTAAGTAGGTTACATAGACAATGAGGTATACTGTTAAAACTTGGGATGTAAACAATACAGTTGTTTACAATTAGTTTATGACTAATAATACTGTATCATATATCAGTGCAGTGGATGTTTTGATCCAGTGATGTACAACTTATTACATGATGCATTGTACACTTAATCGTGCATACTTTTCATAAAACTACAAGTAGTTATTTTGTGTGCAATGATTTATTTTGATTTTCTAGAGTCCTTTCTTAGCATGTCTGATTTTCATTATTCATAAAGGTAAGTTTCAAATCATGGTTTACTGGTTATTCTTGCAAGTAAAAAAATAAAGTGAAAAAATAGATTCTTCTAACACGTGTCAATGGCCAGATATTTAAGATTGAAGAAGTCTCTAAGAAATAATTAATTTGATTTTTTCCAAGTGTTTTTGCATAAAAAATTGTTTTCAATAAATAATCTTCAAAAAATTTTGTAACAAGGCAGATAGCAGGCGCTCAAATCCATGAATATAAATTAAATTCATCAGTCATTTCTGAAAACTGCGATGAAATCCCAAAAATATCAACAAAGTAATGCTTGTAAATTGAAAGGCAGCTTGCATACAGTAATCATAATCCAATACAGAAGCAAATTTCAATAGAGGATTAATAAAAATAAAATGAAAACACAACTAAAACAGAATATAGAAATGAATAAATGCAAGAAATATTATAACTTCCCATTAATCATAGGAGTTTCCATAGGGTTTTTTGATAATCTATGATGCTTTTAATTTGATTTATGATGTGGGGTTTTAATTTGATGTGTGTTCAGATATACTACAATGAAGCACTCACCATCATCCTAATGGAATCCAAAAAAAAAAGCTAAGAGAACAATAAAATAAACAATATGCAGATCAATATTGAAATCTGTGCATCAGTATTCAAAACCAGGAGACCGGGAAGAATGTAATACTTCTGCTGGTAATACCTTAGAGTCAAACAAGAAGAGAAACAAGAAGAGCTTAGAGCTTCTCAACAAGAAAAGGAAAATTTGAAAGTTAGTCAACTAGACTCAGGAAAGACTATCAACACATCTATCCAGCAAACTGGTAAACTAGATGAAGGCCCAGCTGAAGGATTGCACAAGAGAGGAGACTATAATTTATTAAATGAAGTTGATATACTGCTTCTTGATTCTGATATGAGAAACTGACTAATCCCTTTGTGATGGCCTTAGAATTGACATAATAAAAAGAGGAAGTGAATATTTATAAAACAAGGAGGGTCCAGTTGAAACAATGCAAAAATCAGCAGAAAAACTGAAAGTTCAGATTGCTAATTAACCAAAAATTTCCATTTTACAAACACCATCCAAATGGCAAAAACATTCTAAGGAAATGGATGATTTATTCGTCATCCAAGAAAAACTTATTTGTTTTTGTTGCACACTTTTCAATGTAGACAAGGAGCTAGTGCATCAAAATTTATTACAGAATTCCAAAATTGGCCCTGAACCCTAAGATATCTCAGCATGAGGATTCTGACCAATCTTGAAAAATGGGAAACTTTAGGGGGCAACTAATGTACAATAAAAAAAATTTCACAGAATTTATATAAACTAAATTTGGTAAAAACATCATATTATTTGAATACTAACCAAGCAGTTTCCAAACCTTACACTACTAATAACAATACACTATTAATAAAATTCTATTGAAGAAGATAGCTTGAAGATGTAAGATATTTTGAAGATTAGCTTCAAAAGATCATTAAAAGAAAGAGTTTCATTAATCTGAAAGTGAGTTTTTTTTAAACATTTAATAATTTTAATGTTATTGTGTTTCATCAGGCTATCAATGAAATGGTAAACTAAAATTTTTATTTCATATATAAAAATTACAACTATAACTTTAGAATAACCAAAATAGTTGATCTACTTTAATACAAATACATATTCAGTTAATTAAAAGAGGTAGAGTAAAATATTCTTTAATATAAATAATTAATCATACGTGGAATATTTCTTGAGACATATTCAAATAAATATTTAAAAAATAATACTTCAAATTAAATAAATATTAATAATGTACAAAATATACTATTATTTAATTAAATAAAATGTATTTAATAACAGTAATTAAATTAATATAACATATAGCTAAATATTATTATACTTAATTCTACTAGTTTATTAAACATAAAATTGAATCTGAAATGAGATCAAAATACAAAGTGAAACTTAAGCTAAATGCAACAGTATACAATGGTACTTGATACAAAATTAAAACAATTTCTAAACAAAAAATTATTATATATATTGTATTAAAGTTTGATTAATATTAATATTGATTAATTTATTGATAAAAGAAAATAAAAAATATATATTTTTAAAAAACAATTCGTTCTAATAACAATTAATTATTCCTGGTTTTCATAAAGGACTCAAGTAGGGTAACAGATGTGTGAGGCGAGTCTCTAATGGTGGCAAAATTTGGAAGTAAAGGAAAGTCATGAAAGAGGTAAAGAAATATGAAAATATAAAAAAAAGAAATACAAAGAATACATTTCATGATTAAAATAAGAAATTAAAGAAATAAGCATTAATCCTATTCTGCAAAATTATACCGTAAAATAAAAATTGAAATAAAAATTATGTATTTATCTTCTTAATAAATTGTTAGTAATGAGAAGTAAAAATTATAACAATAGAACATTTTAATGATTTTATTTTCAACAATGGTTGACAATGAATATTACATAAAATGATCATTTTTTAAAGCACAGCAGAAGTTTTCAGAGCTAAAAAAAAAAAAAAAAAAAAAAAAAAAAAAAAAAAAAAAAAAAATTTAGGACATAATGTGCTGGATAAACAGTTTAAAATAGAACAACAAACCTAATTTCTTTTTTCAGTTAAAAAATTGCTGTACTTTTATCTATTTATTTAAAATAAAATGTACTTTTTTATAATTAATTAAACAATCTTTATAGTTAATTTAAAATTTTGTTTACTGTACATTGCAAGTGTAAAGATAATTTTTTTCAACAGAGCTGTTCAACATATAAAAAGCAAATATCTTCATATACAGAATACTATAAATAAACAAAAACTTTTACAGATTTGCTTAGTTTTTTATCAAAGCAAGAATGTTTTCAATACATTCCTGGTCTTAGAAGAGCACATCCTTTAAACAATTAGTTAAAATTTATCATTCTTATTCAGTATTTATGGAGAATTTTCCGTAATGTTATTTTATAATGCAGAATTGTAACTTTTTTTTTAAAAAAATAGGTAAAAGGTTTTATTTCATTTTATAATTAGGCACATTAATAGTAAATTTGCATCTTGATAATTAGTAATAACATTGTAAGGTGCAATATTTTCATTAATTTATTCTGTTTTTAAAATTAATCTTGTGATAAAAAACAATTTACAACACTTAGTTTTTAAACCCAATTTCACAGAAATTTGATAACATACTTAAATTATACTCGTATATGATTAACAGTAATTTTTCTGAAAACTCTAAGTCACATCTCACTTAAGTAAATTTTAAGTTACTCAAAAGTTTGCAGCATGTAATCTTTAGGGAACTCAAAGACTGTCTACAATCTAGTTGAAGGTTTTTTTTGCAATGCCTTCTATAAACATGGCTTTTTTGAACCAGAAAACTTCATGTCACTTTTTTTATATTCAAAAGCACCTTATAACTGAGAAAATACTGTAATCATTTTATGTAATATTTACCAGATATAACAATTGAAGTGTTGTGATTTCATGACTAGAACATCATGCGTAAACAAAATAAATTTACTTCTTAGTTTAGTAAAACTGTAAAAGATAACCATATTCATCTTTTTAAGTAATAAGAAATTTAAAAAATCTATTATAGATATTATTATTTTACACTAAAGAAATAAAACAACAGAAAATGGATTTGAGATTAGAGCATCAGAAAAAGTATTCTTACATTTTGGACAGGTACACAAAAAGTATTATTGGTAGGATGTAATAAAACAATGAAGATTTTTTTTTAATGAATGCAACAGAAAAAAGATTGATAAAATTAAATCAAAATATTTAAAAGTTTTTCTTTCTGGTTTTCTGTTAAATAAATTAAAATTTTAAGAATTTTAGTTATTGAAAACACAGAACTATTACACAAGGAGGAATTAATTTTATCAAAAATCATTTTCAGTAATTAAAACATGCATATATAATTAAAAGATTATTTTATTAACTTATTTAAAATATTCGTAAAGTAAGGGCTAATATTGCTCATTTATTTATTCATTTAAATAATTACATTTATTACCCACATTCAGAGTTACTGGTAATGACTGAAAATAAACTTTTACAGTGCATGAAAAATCCAAGCTTGACTAGGATTTGATTGCAGAGTGGGTGAAGGTGATGCTTACCACTCTGCAGTAAGAGTTAGAGTTCACTGCATTCCAGCTTGAATGCAATTCAGATTTGCATAAGGTGATATGCGATTATTGAAAGCCAAATGTTATTTTTAGGAAAACTTTACTAACTTTAACAGTTAGTTAATTATGTATGCATCTTGGCAAAAGTATAAATCCATTAAATAAAATCCTGGCCATTCTCAATTTAACATTGTTAAAATTTATTCAACATAGACAGTGAACTTTTTTGTGGAAAATTTATCAATGTAATGGATATTTGGTAAAGATTTAAAATAAAGAGGATTTATATTACATTGTATGTAATAATTTCTGGATTACAATATCAGCCCTACCTTTTTGGATGTTTCTTGTATATACAGCATTACATTCTATTAATTTACATATGAATTTAGGTTAATAATACATCAGTAAATATTATAATTAAACAAAATATCAGTATCATTTTAAACCTTTTGTAATACTATAATAAAATATTCAAAGTCAATACAATACAACATTGATTTTTTATTCACAATACCACTTCATGTTTCTTTTAACTATTTAAACATTTTAAAATATAAATGAAAAAAAATTTTAACTTATCTTTACATTATATTAACCAGTCTTTAGAATTAGTAAACCTTACTGTACAAAATATAATACAAGAAAAAAATTAAAAGGAAAATAATGTTTCTCACCATTTTAGGAGCCATTTCAAAATTTGAAATATTTTTGGTAATTTTGATTATTTTTTACTCTTTCATATTTTTACCTGTTCCTCAGAGAAAAATGGTTTTTTAATGCAGTAGAATGTTAATAATCATTATTTACAAATGAAAGAAAAAATAAGATTACAATTATACTGATAAAACATTGGTTTTTTTTTCACTTGACACATTCATGACTAATCTGTTTATTAATACTGAAAATAAATCTGATCATATTTTACATCATCTTTATCATTTTGAAATTTTTATTTTTAACATATTTGTTATGAATACCACCGATTTATTATTTAACTTAAATTAAATCAATAAATCCACTTTAAGTAAAAGGGAAATTTTTTAACATTTTTTAATCACACTTTATTTTTTATTAAATATGTATTTTTGAAGATACCACTATCATCAGTTCCTTTTAATTAAATACAATACTGAGTTTTATGTTATCACAAAATTAAATTATTTAAAAATTTAGACTTTTACAACATCAAATCAAATTTTATAAGAAATGTTTTTAATAATTTACTTCAAAACATTTTCAGTTTTCTTCAAAAGATGACAGAAACTTTTCTGAAATGAGATATTCAAAATATTTTAATATACAATTTGGTTTAATTAACCATTATAAACGTTTATATTTTAAAATAATTCTTATTACCAACCTTCTTGGAAAGAATGTAACAAAATTACAATTGAAAAATTTAAAAATTTAAAAATCAAGATATCTTCCTTGGTATATATAAAGTGATATTAACTAAAAGTAACAAAGTCCTAAACATAAATAAATATTTATCTATTATTAGTTTGGTATCACATAAAAAAAATAAACCAAAAAGAAACCCATAGTATAGGTGGTTATGATCATAAAAAGCTTTAGTAAATAAATAAGCAAATTTCAGATATACTCTTTTTTGTTTGCATGAAAAAAAATTAGACATAGTTTATAATTTAGTAATCAGACACACAAATGGTGTTGACAAGTCTAATGTTTAGTCTTATACTGAGAGAAGTACTGCCATTCTGATTATAAGAGAAATATGGATGTTGCAATATGTAGCACATATATATAGGCCTTTCTTACAATTATTGGCCTGCTAAGAGATGGCATATAAATCGATACATTTACATCTTTCGTTGAAGTGTATTACTCTTGCTGTTGGTTGAATAGGAATAGACAAAAGAGTTTCTTCCATGATTAATTCCTGAGCTGACTGTAAGATCTGATTTCTTACATACTAAGACAACATAAATGCAGAAATTCAGCAAGAATTTATGAATGTGACCATCTGATTATTAAAATCTTTACAGATTAATCAAAAACTGTTGTAGGAGTAGGAATTTTTCATTTTCATACACAGAAGACCTCATAGGAGACTATAGAAAATACAAAGTCTATTCAGTAGACCTACATGTGGTATAGCAAACTTTCTTTGGTAAAATATTCTGACAAGGTGACTTCTATCTAAATCTTCTGGTGACTTCTGTCTATATAATGAGTGCTACAGGCACCCTATGGAACATATTTACAACTGGTGGTTTAAATTAAGGAAATCACTTAGATTTCTACTTTAAAAATTTTACATTTTATACTTACAATTTACAAAATGTATGTATGTTACAATATACTTATATAATGTTTGGGCAATTTGTGCATCACCCTATGAATGTTGATGTGATCATTATTGGTCTCCGTGGTACTGTAGAAATTCTAAGTTAATAGTATAAAGCAGTATTTTATAGGGTTGTTCTGTTAAGAACCTTATGAGGTATAATGCTCAAAACTTTTATTTTTTATAATTATTGGTGAATTTTCTTATAAATAACCACGCAAACAAAGTTTGATACAAAAATAAAACAGAAAAAGAATTATAAAATTCAGGTTTAACCCTTTTTCAGCCTTTTGGAGTTTTCAAATCAAAATAATTTAATTAATTATTGTCTTTTCAAAGGTAATGAAACATTTTAATGCTTAATTACACAAAAAGGTAATAACAAGTTCCCAAATTTTCTATTATTTAAGGTTTCATTCCTTTTCAACACCTTAAAGGTTAATAACCAGATAATTTTTTCTTTTATAGTTAAATGATGTATGCCAAATTTCAGCTTTCTAGGTATTCAGGAAGTTGAAGAATCAGTGATGAGTTTATGAGTAAGTGACAGCTTTATTTATTGACCAAAGGTTGTTGGAAATCATTTGGCTTCTTCTTAATATTAAAATCTAAATACTATATTGTTTTTGAACTGTTAATTCTATACATGTTTTCTCTGATGAATTTATAAACTAATTATATTAAATAAAGCTACTGCTAAACAATGAAATATCACAAAATTATGTTTTTGCTTATTTCAAGGAACATTTGTAAATGAAAGCTGAGTTAACTAATAGTTCTAGTTCATAACAAATTAAATATATATTCACTTTTTAAATTACTTCTCTGAATAACCATTCCACAGCAAATTTTCAGATCACAATATTTAAAAAAAATTTAGTGTCATACTACTTTATAAAGAAAGGTGTAACTCTTAAAGTGTTTTTTTCTTTCTTTTTTTGTGAATAATAGAAAAAGGATGTATGTGGATCTTTTTCAAATTTATCACCATAATTTGTCAAAGATATTATTTTATGATTGTGTCTTGGAGGAGGCTGCAATCCTAATTACTGTATGATAGTAAGTTTCAACAGTTTCAGTTAACAATTTCCAAAAGATGTCATAAATCATTAACTGAATATTAGCTAAAGTACAATGGTAACATGATAAGGTATTACAATCCAGTTAAATGTATTTAATTTTTTGATGTTAATTTTTTTTTTTAATAAAAAAAAAATGTTTGAAACACCTTTTTTTATTCTCTTTTCATAATTGTGAGCAATGAATGAATAAATATAATAAATAGGGAAAATTTTCCAAAACAACTTTGCATTAATCACAATCTTAAAAAGGAAACACATGTGAATCAATGTTATTTATTTCTTTCAAGAAGCCATGTCTTACCTTGGGCCTCAATCATGCCAGATCTGCATCTTTTTTGAAATTTACGTACTTTTAGAAATGAATAAAAAGAATGATAATACTGAAGTTGAAAAATAAAAAGAACAAGAAACTGAGTAAGATTATTACAATAATAAGAACTCTGCACTCAATATCTGGTTCTTTCAGAATATCACATAAATCAATCAAGTATAATGATTGTTGTTGTAAGAAAATATATTTTTTTTATAGCTTGTATAACACAGTATTTCTAACTCTTACACAAAACAAAAAGACCAGATCGTTGAAATAAAAACGTAATGAGACAAAATTATAAAAAGAAATATAGAAGAATCAAAAATTGAAAACTGGAGGAAGAAATTGATTTAGAACAGCAATCTTTAAAATCATAGACAAATGATTAGTAATTACTGTAATGCATCTAAATATGTTAACTTGGGTAATTATTTTGGAAACAATTTAATAAATAGATAATAATAACTGAAGGTATATAAAACACAAAAGAGAAAGAAAGGAATTTTTAAATTTTAATAAATTTCTGCAGAAAAGTAAAAAATAAATTTTATTAATGCTATCATTAAAAAAATCAATTCATTTGAAAGATATCTTTCCTGCAAATTTAGAAAAACTTTATTTAAAATATACAAAATTATGAATAAAAAATAGTATCTGCTAACTATAATAAACTGACCATTTGTAAGATGTACTATAAAGCTTACTAAGAAGTCAGACCAATAAACAAGAACCCAATAACAATCCCAACCCCACCATTTTAATAATAAACAATACTTTTCTATCATACATATATTGGCATGTGACACAAATGTTACCAGTAGTATAGCCATCAGAGTGTGATCCAGCATAAATATATTAATAAAATAAGACTAAAATATTTTAAGTAAAAATATAATTGTATAATTGAATATACAAACATTTATATATATATATATATATATATATATATATATATATATATAATATATATATAATATATATATAATATATGATAAATGCATACATGAAGGATACAAATATATAAATCCAAAAATGTAAAATTAAACTATTAATTAAAGGTTTTATGTAAAATGATAAAGACAAGGGCAAAATTGAAAAAAAGAAATGAAAAATTCTGAAAGAAAAAAGTATAGTTTCTCTCTTTACTTACTTCTTACTTTCTACCTTCTTACTTTCAGAATTTTTAATTTCATACAAACATCAAATCATAATGGGAGTAAAAAAATATTAATTAATATAAATAAAAATAAATTACTGCTGTTAATAAATACTGACTTACATAAAGCCAAATGAATTCAAAATGAGTAGCAGTAAGAACATTTTCTCAGACTGATGAATATGTTAAATCATTTAAACAACACCAAAACAATTACAATCTGTAAAAAAAATATACTTGAAAAATTACTAAAAAAAGTAAAAAGGTTTTAAACATTAATAAATAAAGAAGAAAGAATTAATTAATCATTCCATTTTTAATAATAGTCTTACTTTAAAGGTAACTACTGCATTAAAAAAATATGAAAATAATATTTATTCATTAAAAATAAAAGGAGAAATTAATTAGTATCAGTACTTCATGTTGATGCTACACTTAGCTATGCATTCCACTTATACAAAATGTTAATACTGACTTTCAGTACATACACAGGTAAATAATAATAATAGTAACAAGAATTGTCTTTCATATATTTACAAAAATATTAATTTCATATTTATTAATGTTGTGAATGAGTGTGTTGTAAATTTTTTATGAGTATATTTTGTAATTTTGATATCATGTGGTAAATATTATATTAAGATATATATAACAAATAATAATCTAAGTTAATGATTGTTATAAACTAGTTTTAGCAATCAGACCGGATGTAGTAATTGTATTCCCTAATTCATCTTCTTCTTTAATATTTAATAAAGGTTTTCTTTGGTAGCTAAGACTATCAGAAGAATTACCATTCGAATCTTGTGGTGTACGATTGAGCAAATAATCCAAATCATGTGAAATCTTTTCTAACACATCACCACCATCACTCGAATTTACTAAAGGTACATCAACTTTTTTATCTATAACTATATCGTTTTCAGCTAATACACCTATCGCTGCCGATGTAGAAGCATTGTCTTTATTATTCATGCATTCATGATCGGTTATTGAAGGGTTACCATTATCACCTACTGTTGTTACAGTAACTTCATTTAGTTCGACAACTTTACCAGGACATGGTTCAACATCAACACTACATAAAACAATCGTAGGTGCTTCAACTAATTCACCTTTATCAGTACTATTTGTTATAACACCTAATTCAACACATACCCTTGTGGTAACTATTTCTTGCGCAGGCTGATTATTATTACTTTGTACGTATTCTGCTGGATTCTGATAATAACTTGTTCTTACAAATTGCCACTTATCATTGTTTGTATCATCACAACACTGTGTATCAGTAGTTATTCCTTGTTTTAATTTTCTTGGACTGTTTGGATAACTTTCTAAATCTACCTCATCTGCATTTCCTCTAACACATCCTATGAAAAATAATTCAAAATGTTAAAATCTATAAACAATAAGAGACTTAAAGTAATAAAAACAATGCTGATCCTTTACTTTTAATCTCTAATATGTTTTGCATATGAAACATTTATATCAATTTGGTTTGAATGTTTGACAAGCCCGTGCAAAAATAAAGAAGACAACTTTTCAGGAAAAATCTTTTTTATTTCCCAATATAATCTCCACTCAAGTTTATAAACTTAGTGTAATGATGCTAAAGTTTTTTGACCCTATTCTTAAAATATAATTTATCAAAGTCTTCAAAGTAGGCAGATGTTTTGGCAAAAACATCATTTCACATAAATCTCCAGCAAGCCATTTCTTCATATCTGGAAACATATAATAGTTCAAAAGTGAGTCTTAGAAGAAAGGGATGCTGAAGAATTTTGTAGCATAAATTGAACAATTTTGCTGTCATAATCACTGAAGAGTGAACTGATGAATTGTCTTATGAAAAATGACATTCTTTAAAATGAAATTTCTTAGAAGTTTTGTTGGTTGCACAACAAAACTCATGCTTTAAGGATTAAGACTAACCTATTTTATAATTTACTTCTTTATTATCTAAGAAAATGAGGATATGGTCAATTACAGTCATTTAATGTAGCATGTTTTAAAAGTGTCAAGCATGGATTTGAACTTCTGGATGAAAGGAAAGTTGCTACCTCATAGCATCATAGTTGCTATATAGGTTGAAGGTATTGTAATTGTAATACTATCATTGTGAGTAACAGTAAATATGTATCATAAAAGATTGAGTTATTATCTGTGAGGATATGAGACATATAACCCAGAACAGTAATCTTAACATGGTCGATTTTTTATCGACAAGCAAATGAAATCTATTTTATTTTTTTAGTTTGTGTACAACATTGAGCTAAAATTGCAGTTAATGTAATTTCTGTATTTATCCAAGAAAGTATTACAAGCAAATAAAAATCTGCATTTGCATTTTATAGATACAGTGTGGATCAACTAACAGAACAAAGCATAAATAACCTGATAAGGATAAAAAGACAAAGATGGAAAATTAACAAAAAAAGAATTAGGTTGAAATCTTCTGTCATAAAGATGTAATACTAGCGTTTAACTCATGCCATAGAATTTTATTCCTAATTATACTCCTATATTTTTCAGTATCTGAAGCACATTTTAGCACAAGCATACATTTAAACATGTAATATAACAAATTCTAATTTTCATAGTTGCTGAAATTAATGTAATATACCTGTTACTAAATCAGAATGGAAGGTCACCATTTTTCCTGTTTTATTCTGTTGTTGAGTACGATCAGTTGGTTCAGTTAATAAGGTAGGTGCTGAGGCAGGTGTAACAACATCTTTCATAGCTAAGCCTTCATCAACTCCTAACGGTGATTCTTTTATTAATTCCCTTCTTGTTGGAGGAACTGCTTCACTTTCTATTTCACCATCTTGCTTTGTGAAAACTAAAATAAAATGAAAAGAATTTGTAACAATAAATATAGGATAAAATTTTAAAGAAAAGATATTAATGTCACACCATCAACAATACTTATGTGTATGTGTGTGTGTGTGTTCTGATACTACAAGGGCTTCAAAAAATGGAAATTTTCAACTTTGAATTAAGACAGAACAATAAATGTGGGCTTATTTCAAAGCTAGAAGTTAAGTTTTTGATGGCTGTTTCCCTGTTTGTTGGAAAAAAGGTGTTCTTAAATTGTTGTTTAAAGGTGGTGATAAGGACCCCACCGGCCTCAATGTGTGTGTGTGTGTGAGCATGCGCACATAAGTACAATTGAGAACTTTTATTTACTAGGTTGAAAAGCAGTCTTACAAAAATATAAAAATTAATAGTAATTTTTTATATTAGTTAGCATTGACTTTTAATTACCCCTTTTTATGTTCTTTGAAAAGAACCAAAACTAATATATTAGTTTGTAATATATTACTGTCATATTATAATATAATATATATTATAATATATTATCGCTGTCTCATATATTTTGTACCGGCTTGCCTAACAGGTGATTATAATAAAAAGTTTTATAAGTAAAACCCAACTTGTTTTTTTATTTTTTAAACTGCTGAGGCCATCTACATTGCAATTACTTATAAATTTTCCATAACTGTATATGTGACACACAAAACCAGAATTGAACTTGGGACCTACAGTGTACCTCAGGTATCACTCTACCCTCTATGCTGCTGATATGATAAAAACTGACTTTTAACATTTTGTAGAATTTTTAATTTTTAGAATATAGATTCTTGACTTAAAAATGTTCTTTTTAAGTTATTTGGAAAAATATAAAAAATGGGAACTATTTGAGGAATCTCCTCTACATATTAACAAAGTAGTATAAAAATTAGTCTGATGCAAAATATAAAAAAGAGGTCAAATTGACAGCCTATTCCTTTATTGAAGTTTGTTAGTGTGAATAAATTTATGATCAGTATAACACAACCCCAACAGGGAGTTTTACTCACTAAGATTGGGGGTTGGTGTTCCCATGGCTCTAGCCTAGGCAACTTTTCTTCCCGCTACACATCCTGCTGCTTTTACACCATACATACCCACCATCTCACAAACACTACACAATTCACAACATACACACTTACGTAGCAACACAACAACAACAACTTGTGAACCTAAAGGTTCACACTCTCTCCAAGGTCTCAAGAATGCCCCATTTATAAAGAAGAAAAAGCCATTTCGAAAATCTGTACCAAAAAAGTCTCCTTTCCTTTGATATGTTGATAGTAATAGTTTTACACAGGCTGTCTCAAACAATGTGCAAAAGGAGAATAAATGTGGATCTAGTAAAGATCTACCAAATTAGTTTTTAGCTTTATCAGACAAAGTAAAGTCCGTCATGGCTGTTATTACAGCATTGAGTATTGGCAAGAAGGTAACTTCTAGAAAAACCGATGGTGGTTTATTTAAATCCACTTCAGTGATTAACCATCACATAAAATATCTGCTGCACCAATTACGTACCAAACAACCAAGATCCCTGTGAAGGGATCTTGGGGTTTCAGCAAGGATCTGGTGGCGGATGAAATGCCCAAAAAAGCAAAGCACTTCTTAAACTCATAAAATCAAAAAAGAAAAACTGGGTAGTATTTGTTGACAATCTGCATGCAGAAATGTTATATGTAACAGGAAAGGAGTGTTTTCTATGACAATTAATATTATTCAGTGGATTGTTTGTGGTCTCTGTTCTCGCCGTGAGGCTATTGAATTCCTGCTAAAGGAGGTAAATCCTACATTACTGTGTCTGCAGGAGAGTCGCCCACATCCACAGGATGATGTATCCTTTCGCAGTTATGATTGCAAAATATGAAATGAAAGTGAGGGTAAAGGACATGAAGGTGTGGCCGTTTCCTGAAGGAAATCGTGTAAGCTGCACTTTCTCCACTAGTGAAAAACATCCCTGCAGTCTCCATTAAGATATTGGGGCCATTTAAAATGAATATGTGCTACGTATACCTTCGGCCTAATTCCAATATCAGTGAGGATGATCTGTCCAGTCTGTTTTCACAGATTCTTTTCCCTGCCTAAAAATTAGCAATTTCAAGCCCATCACTACTTACAGGGCTCATCATTATGTTCTTCTTGAGACACTATAGTTGATCCACTGAGGTAGAACTTAGATCTTCGCTTATTAAATGATGAGTCGTATCATCTTCATTAGGTACATTTTCGTGCATTGATCTGTGCTTGTTCAGCAACCCTACCCTCACATCTTACCCGGTGTCTCAAAAAATTTCTTCGGAAGTGATCATAGACCAGTTGTTATCTTTCTGTGTAATAGTGATTTATCTCAGAGTCAGCAACACATATGAGTACTTCAGATAGCGGAGTGGATCGGATACAGAGGTTCCTTTAGCCTTTATGAGAATGGTAGGTAGCTCAATCTACCAACTTTCAAAGTTTACACAACAAATTCTTGATAGTGTGAATGAATTCATCCTTGCAAAATCCAGAAAGCCAAGGCGGCCTACTGTTCTTTTGTGGGATGAAGACTGCTGGTGTAAACTAAAGGACCGGCGCAGGGCTTTACGTCATTTCAATTGAAGACCTATGATTGGAATTTCTCTGTGTCTTCCACAATGCCAGGGCTGTTTGCCGTTGAGTGTTTCGGTGTGCTATACAAAAATATTGGCTGAATTATCGCGATTACATTTCTCAAACACCATCAACTGTTGTATGGGTAAAAATTCAGATTGCATGTAGATCACGACAATCTCTGCAGCTGATTGGGCTGGAAAACAACTGCATTCTCATAACAAAGACAATGGATGTGGTGAACAGATTTGGAAACATGTTTATGGCAGTTTCACTTAAATCATAATATTGTCATGAGTTTATCAGGTATAAGTTGCAGTTAGAATATGTGCAATTTGTTATCGGAAAATTGCAAATGGAATTAAAGATCCAATTTTCTTTTGATGAGTTAAGGTATGCCTTGAAAAATTCCTGTGACACTTCCCCTGGAAATGATAATATCACTTAGTATGTTATCTCACCTCCCGGATACTGCATTATAACATCTTTTGTATGTCTATAATAGAATATTTTACCGTCTAAAATTAGGAAATTTCTCTCAAGGAACCAGAGAAATGCCCTAATTGCCTCCAAGCAATGGGGTTTCCGCCGAGGTAGTCTATTGATCACGTAGTTTCTCTTCAATCTGTCATTCAAAACATCTTTCTTTTCTGCCAACGCATCGTTGCTGTATTTTTCGATTTGCAGAAGGTATATTACACGGTTTGAAGGAGAGAAATCCTCCCAGACAAATACATCAGACAGCCGAAGTCTAAGTGGTCAGTAAAAATGCAACATGCACACACGATCAGCTCCCTAATGAGTATTGAATAGAACTCTCAGCATGTCTAGCTTCTTTAGATCTTTGCCCATGTCAGTCGTTCGACAAACCATAATCCAGGAAATCAAACCTGCGTGCATGGTTCAACTGGTTCACTATATAAAAACAGTTGACTGTTAACATGTTCCCTCAACCAGGAAAAGCAAATGCATTTCAATTTTTCCACGGAAAATATGTGTCTAGTCGATTTACACCACGATTCTAAGCGAGTTACTGTGTTTTAAAGCAGTCTCTCACGAGTAGCTAAAGTTCTAGATGTTACGTAAATAGAAAAAATCATCTACAAAGAACACACAACAGGTTTTGGCATGCAGTTTTCTATACTATTTATAGCTTTGGCAAACAAAATAATACTTAGGGCACTTTCCTGTGGTATTCAGTTTTCTAATGTAAACTTCAGGTTTTTTTTTTAGGAGTATACCTTTATAAAGTTTTGTAAATTTTTTAAGTTTGTTTCACCTTGTAACATCATTAAAATAAATATATATATTTTTGAATCGGTTGCTAGGAAACATTGTTATGATTTATATTAGTTTCTTTTTAGTTAAAAAATTAATTTTGACAGCTTTCTGTTGTTTATATATATTATAAATTATCAGTAGTTTTAAATTTATAAGTATGGAAAGTGATATAGATGATTTGGAACCTCCTTTTCCGTTTACTGGGCGCACAAGACCAAAAGCGGACATAAAAGCATCTGAATTAGTATTTGCTATAATTCGTAATTTGAAAGAGACCAAAGGAACAACACGAAGGAATATCATTAATTATATGGTACAAGAGTACAATTATAGTGATCATTTAAAAAGATCTATTAATACCACTCTGAAACGAGGATTGGACTATGGGATACTAAGACGTGAAAACGGTCGTTTCTTAGTGAATCTAAATGATGATAATCTAAGTATGGTTGCAAGAGCAAGAGGTTGTGAAAAAAAAAGGAGAGGACGACGCTGTGTAAGTAAATCTGGAGGTAGGTCACGAAGTAGAAGATCAAGATCAGGAGGTAGATCAAGGAGAAGAGGATCTTGCAAACAAAGAGGATGTAGGTGTAAACGCAGGAGGAGTCGCTCCAAAAGACGTTATAGACATAGAAAAGGTCGTCATTCTGTCATTCATGATAGTGAATAAATTGTTATTGGCTTCAATTTGGTATTTGTGGGTAATATTACAAAAAAATTATATAAATATAATATTTTTATATTAAAAATTTTTGTATTACGTTTACATGTTTGTATTATGTTTATTGTATACTACAATAAACATTTTTCTGAATATATATTTTGTTTTTAATTTTTTTAGGTATGTTTTGGAAAATTTTATTATTATATAACTTTAATTAAGGTAAGCAAAAGATCGATCCCATTAGTATTAAAAAAAAATCAAATTGAGAACAATTACTTGGGTCATTTTTTCTTGAAGCAAGAGATTATTCTAACATTCTTGAATATTTCATGACTGTCTCTGTTCAGGTTGAAAGAATTTTGTTGGAAGCTTCTATAAAGAAATAATGAATTAACTGTTAATTAGAATTGTTTTCATAGAATACAAGGTCTTGTAGTTAATTGTATTTTTAAGATTTGGCTGCTGCATACATTTTAACATCAGCATGTAATAAATACACTATTCAGTCTGAGACATAGGAAGGTAAGCAAAAAATCCTACCTTCCTGTTTATCTACCTGTTTTATAATTAAAATAGCTTCATTTTTTAATTTTGAATACACTACCTCACCGTTTATTTCTGTAACTTTGTTGAACAAAGCTGTTCTTTACTTTTGTTGCATTTCTAATGTGATAATCAAATTAGTCAGTCAAACAGAACATTCTTTTAAAAAACGTTGCCATGTGACAGTGGATCTTAAAGGCAATTTTGCATCATCAAATCAAGGGAAATCAAATATTTCCTGAACTGCTATTCTCTCTCTTGAAATAATAACTGCAATACCATCCTGTTGGAAGCGTAAAAAGTACCTGTCTTCACTTACAAGGTTCTACCCAAAAGTTCGGGAAATTTGAATTTCGTGTGTGAACCATTGCTGGTACGACCTACTGCCACTAGATCTGGCTAACAGTACTCTTTGTGAATCAGTGTTCCAACAGCTGTGACGGTGAGAGACTGCATTGTTGACTTTTGTGCGGTTGTGTAACGTTGTGTTTTACTGCTTCGCCGGAGTTCTAAATGGCAGATTTTAAAGAGCAAACAACCTGCATCAAATTTTGCTTCATGCTTAAAAATACTGGTGCAGAAACCCATTGCATGCTTGTGGAAGCATTTGGTGACAATGCCATGAGTAAAAGTAAAAATTATTTATGGTACAAACGATTCAAAGGTGGACGAACGACTGTCGATGACGATGAGCGTTCAGGAAGACCATCAACAAGCGCAACACCAGAAAACATCGTGAAAGTGCGAGAGGCTATTGTTGCAGATCGTAGACTAACAATCCAAGATGTTTCAAAGGCATTATCCATAAGGAATTTGTTCCTCTTGGTCAAACTGTCAATGGGATGTTCTATTGTGAAGTTTTAAAGCATTTACATGAAAGCATTAGGCGCAAATGTTCAGATCTGTGGGGTAACAACAGCTGGGTTCTGCACCATGACAACGCGCCCGCGCACATGTCGCTAGCCGTTCGGAATTTCTTGGCTGCCAAAAAGACGGTAGTGATTCCCCACCCACCCTATTCGCCTGACCTTGCCCTGTGCGACTTTTTTCTCTTTCTGAAAATAAAATTTCAATTGAAAGGCCATTGTTTTAACACAATTGAGGAGATTCAGGAAGAAATGCAGAATGTGCTTCGAACACTTACACCTGCAGACTTCCAGGGTTGCATAGAATCATGGGAAAAATGCTGGGATCATAGTATCAATGCCCAAGGGGATTACTTTGAAGGAGGCAGTGGAAATTATAAGTTATGGTAAGCTATTTTATTTTTATGGTAAAATTCCCCGAACTTTTGGGTAGCACCTCGTATAAGATGTTCTCGCATAGTAACGTCAACAGAATTAATGAGCGAGATAACATGCTTAACTCTTTTTTTTTCTTTTTTCCTGTTAGCCTCTGGTAATTACTGTTCAGATAATACTTCAGACGATGATATGTATGAGTGTAGTCTTGTACAGTCTCAGTTCGATCATTCCTGAGATGTATGGTTAATTGAAATCCAACTACCAAAGAACACCGGTATCCATGATCAAATCCGTGTAAAAATAACTAACTTTACTAGAACTAGAACACTGGAACTCTCGACTTCCAAATCAGCTGATTTGGGAAAACACATTCATCACTAGACCAACCCAGTGGATAACATGCTTTACTCTACCTGGTCTTTACTGTTCTTTAATTAGTATAATTGAAATTAAAAAAAAAATTAATTGCATATTGTAAATCAGAAAAAACTGTTCACCACAAGTTGGAAGAAGTAACTCCTACTTTCAAATTTCTGTGAAATTTGAATGGAATTCTGCATAATTTGAATGCTGAAAAGGGAGTAAGAAAATACTTTTTGGTGTCTGGATAGGGGTGAGGGAAATGGGGACAGAAAAGGGGTGTTAAATAATGATGAATTTAATAAAGAGAGATGCTTTAATAAAACTGAGAGACAGACCAAGAAGAACTGATAAAGTAAGCACCAAGATAGTAAAAGCTGCAGGAGTGTGTGGTTTACAGTGGCTAAAGACTGTTCAGAAGTATGTGGAAAATGAAGGTGATTCCAGAAGACTGAAAAAAGGGAATAATCCTCATATTTAAAGAAGGGGACAAGATTTTGCGTAGTAATTACAGAGGTATTGCACCACTCCCATACATTGCAAAGCTCTTTGGAAGGGTATTGGAAAACCACATCAGAAGGAAGACAAAGGGGGATTGGAAGAGGAATAGATGGGATTCAGATGTAGTAGATTCACTACAGATGCAAGATTTGTGCTGAGACAAGTGAGAAGAAATAGGAGTATAATAAGAAAAGAGTAATGGCGTTTTTGGACATAGTACAGGCATATGACAGCATGGATAGGGAAGTTATGTGACAGGTACTAGAAGAAAGAAATATGTATAAAGCAGATATTAAGATGGCTAAATCTATGTGTGAGGGGAGCAAGAGTTATCTCAGGACAAGGCTGGGGAGGTCAGATTGGTTTGATAAAAGGAAGTTGATATCTCAATTTTTGTTTATAATAATTATGGGTGGAATCTTCAAGAAGGTTAAAAAGGAAATAGCAAAAAGAATGAGTAACTTGTTATTGCAGATGACCTTGATGACCTTATTATATAGGGGGAGTCTGAAACGGATGTAGGGTGTGCAGTAAATGCGTGAAGAAATTCAGAAATGTGGCATGCAGTTTAGTGTTGAGAAGAGTAAAGTGATTGTGAAAGACAGAAAAAAGGGAAATTCAATAAACATTACTATAAATGGTAGAAAAATGGAAAGGATAAGAGTTTACTTATATGAAAACAGATGAGTTATTTACTTTTCTTTCTGACGATGGGAAAATGGCAAAAGTATAAGAAGTACTTTAATGGTAAAGTATAAGTAAAAGAGTACAGAAGGAAAGGGGATTTTGTCGGAGTGTAAGAAGTCTGGTCTGGAACAAGGAGCTTCCTTTGCAATGTAAAAGTTATGTATAAAGTCTAGTTTGTGCCAATTCTTACCTATGTTGCAGAAAAACCTGGACAGCAGGTAGAAAGATAGAGGATGCGTGCAACTGCACGCAGAGAAAACAGGCAGAAGACCAAGGGGTAAACCAAGAATGAAATGATGAATACATTAATGGACGAAGTGCATAAGAGAGATGTGGTGAGACTAATGGATGATAGTTCATTGACCAAGAGAGATGGAGAAATTTTGTTTAAGGCTCAACACAAGGAAACTTGGATAAAAGGGAACTGAAGGTGATGATGATTTATTTAACAATCTTTTCATGACTTATGTAGAACAAAATTTTCATGAATCACTTGGGTGATGGCATGGCTGCAAGGCTTAATGCATCGTCCACACCCTTACTGGGCAACCGAGTTTGAGACCTACCCAAATCAGTTACTTTTTTACACTTTAAATATTATTTATTTAATTCTACCACCAACCCATGACATCATAACTTCGCAGACGACAACAGCTGTTGATTCTGTCACCTTAGCAGATGTTAACAGCTGCTGATCCAGTACTACCAACCTTTAAATTATTAGAATAATTATATAATTAATATTTAATGTATAAAAAATATTAGTTTGGCAACCCTGTAAGGGTAAAGGGAATTCCCTACAGGAAAAAAGGGAAATTTCAAATTGGCGGGCAGCGAGACAAGTGCTCCAAGATGGGTGTCATATGTTTAAAATGCTGCAATCATATTGGCTCTTGGAGGAGCGAAGGGGGAGGCAGCCTGCGACACTGCGCTCCTAGCAGCAAAAGGGAGAATTAGTGATGCAGTATCCCCCATTTCCACCCTACTAACCTATTACTACATAAAAATGACTTATATATGATGATTTAAGTACTCTTTTCATGTGTAATGTTGTTACACATAGTGATGGATAAGCAGAAATTAATAAGAAAAAATAAAAAGAAACCAACACACTTACAACTTAGTGGGTTGCTGTCAGATCCAGAACTGTATACTGTTCCAACATCAACATTCAACTTCTGAAGTATATGTAAATGTAATGATGACTCACTATGTACTACGTAACATACAAGAAGAACAAATCCCTACAGAAAAAAAAAGAGAAACGGTTAATAAAATTAATAAATAAACACATCAGTAGAATACCTTACCAAATTGAAGTATTTTGACCCTTTAATATTTAATGCTAAACTAACCTAACTATCAAGAGATCAGCATGATGTTTTTTTCAGTACATGGAACCCTGGAAGGAAAATTTTTAAAATTATATAATTCCTATTTTTCCAATAGTTACAACAAATAATAATATAAATTAGGATAATGTTAAAAATATAGTTTATTTAATAAAAACACACTCATTTGAATATTTTAACAAATAATAACTGTATGTGCATTGCGAATAAAATGACCCAAAACACTGGCTAATTAAATCTGTCCAAGGCTTATCAACATAATTAATTTTTCAAAGGTATGAGCATCATTCAGTATAATTAAAGAAAAAATGATTGGTAGAAAAATTTGTTTATTTAAAGATAATGAAACTAATACTACTTTTCAACAAAATCCTAACTATATTTACGCACTTGTCCTATCTTTGTTACTCTAGTAGTAATGAATTGTTCACCTTAATGTCTGAGCTATTCTTGTATTGCATCTTACTTACTCATTACTGCTGAACTTGGTATTATGTAAAACTTTTTTGAGACCAAAAAAACCAAAAAAAACCTGATGTTGAGAATCAGGGCCATAAGGTGGATGGCCCAGCATCATATCACAACTCAGCTTTTGAATATCTTCCAGTGGCCTTCTAAGCAATGTGGGAGCTGGCATTACTATGCAGAAGAATTACACCTTTTGAAAAAAACCAAAGTTTCACTTTATTTTCTAGTATGTCACAGTAATGGTGTTGATCACATGTTGTTCTTCCAAATAACCAGAATAAATTGGGCTTTTATACTACCAAAACATTTTTAGCATCATTTTATCAGCTGATGTGTAGGCTTTGAATTTTTCCTGGCGGTTTTAAGAATGTTTCCATTCTTAACTCTGATGTTTGGATTCCAGGTCAAAATGATGAATCCTAATTTCATAACAAGCAATCTAAAAAAAATTTCCTTCCACTAAAAACAGTTTTTTTACGTTCTGTACAAATGTGAATTCAAGTATATTTCTGATTTTGAGTCTTCTGTCTCGCAACCTATGTTGAACATGTATTGTGGTAATTCAGCTATCATGAATAATGGAATGGATAGCCGATACTTTCACTACAAATTTCTGCAATTTCATAAACTGTATGTATCTATACTTATGAACGAGATAATTAATATGATTTTAAGAGCCAGCTGAAACTTGCACTTGTCTTTCACTTCAATAAAAGATGATGGTTCTGCCTAATCCACTAATAAAAATTTGAAGGTCAGTACATATTTTAGCTTACTATTTTAACATCAATGAGTGAATTTCAGCTGGTTTTATATTTTCAAAAAATAAAAACTTCATCAAAGCATGCTGTTCTTCCACAATGCATATTTCAAGCAGAGACAACAATTTGATATAAACAAAAGAAGTTATAATAATGGAAATTTTATTCGAACAGCTGATATTTTCCATGTCAAGGGTGCCAACTTATTCAATTTAATCTACTAAATAGTTTTTCTTCTGTTGCTACTTGTCTCTTTAATTACAGATCGACCATCACTCTCACACGTACATTTTATTATTTTTATTTTAACAAATTTATTATTTTTATTATTGATTTATTTTAGCAAAGTTGATATTTATTAGGGATTAGTGTTGAGTCAATGAATAAGTGATGTACTGCTTGTGTCCATACAGAAATATACAGATGGTTAAAATGAAAACAAATGTACAAAACAATGGTAAAAATGGTTTTCACACACAGTCTTATTCATATGCTTTTTTAAAGTGCGTGAAAAATTTGCATGTCGGAAAGCAGAAATTACATGGGAGGCACAAAATCATGAGTTATTCAACCAAGAAGAATCCTGTAGCTAGTTTTGATGCTGGTCCCCACATCAATTAGTAAAATACTGCAATGTTACCTGTTAGAATTGTCTTTCATTTATGATCATATGAAAGTCACTTGTATTAAAGTCTTATAAATTTCCTAACCAGTGATGGAAATCTGATGATTGTTGATAGATATGAATAATGAATTTAAAAAAAAATGAAAAAGATAATTACCAGTAGTGCACAAGTGAAACTGAAGGCATACTGTGATTTATGTCCAGGGTAGTTTATATAAAATATACTAGCTGTAGCCATTATAAGCATTGTAACAAATATTATTGCAGCTCGTTTCAGTAAACCAACTCTATGAAAAAAAAAACAAAAGAAATTTAAAACATCATTAAATAATTAGAAAGTGCTGAAATAATTTTTACATAGCCGATTATATTACCAATGTATTAAAATTCTAAGCCTGATTGTGATTTGAACACAGAAACTTCAGAATAAAATTCAGTGTTAACACTCCACTATGGAGGATGGAGGTCACTAGAGTGAGCATCCTTCTTTGTTAGGTTAATCAAATATGATTTTTTTATGAGATTCATCACAATCAAACAGTAATCATAATTTTTATAACATCATTTTAAAATATCTTAGTAAACTAAGATGGTTAAGGTAACCATCATCTTTTTCAAATATTAAATATATCTATAAATATTACGACTCAAAAGATATAAAGCATCTCAAAATTAAAAAAAAAGGTTTACATGGTATAAAAATTAACGGTGAAATCTTAAATGTAATACTTAAATATGATTCATTATACCAATATTAAAAAAATAAAAAGTCCCTACATTTCTATTTAGCTCTGTTTTGAAATCTATTTTGGCTCTCAGAAGAAGGCAATGTGAAATAATAATTTCAATATCCAAAAGGTATTTTCATCATTGGTGGGTGAACCTATGGTTATTACATACCCATCACCTCCATTAACATTTGGGATTCTGGTGAAGTTAGAAAATTGTTATTTCTTTCACAAAGTTATCAGGACAAGCTACTGTTGTGCAGAAAATATTTTCATCTTTTGCATACATTTTCTTTACACTATTCTCAATATGGTTGACTCATAGATTTAATGAGTTTGCTTAGTTATATGAAACTGGCTACTACTATTCATCTAGTGTAGAGTGAACTCAATTATTGCTTTGGTGATAATGCATCACTTTTACTTGAAGATGAGTAATTTAATAAATGGCTGACTGCTCCCAAAATGGCACTGGTAGATGAGATGATATCTGAAAAGTTTGATAAAATTAATTGCCAAATTGAAATTCAAAATTAATTCTTTTACAGAATATCTTATCCTGTCACTAATGGCACCTCTTCCAAATCATCTTCATTATTCTTATGTGATTAAAGGAAGAAGACCTGTAAGAAAGTTCTTGTTAAGTATTCATTGTAATTATTAAAAATAATCAACTTATTAAGATAAAAAATAATTCAAAACAATTACTGTGTAAATAAAGGAAAACTAGAATTAATATTATTACTATCATCTTGCACACAACTCAGTATAGTGAAACTTATAAAATTATTAGTGCCTTAGACCAGGAGAAACTCAACAAATGTAATTCTACAACTTATAAAATCCTTACTTTATTGTGAATTGAAAAACTTATATAATCACTAATAACATTACTTAATTTACTTGTAATTTCCAAAGTAGTAAAATCACGTTTAGAAAGAAAATTCTAAATTTAACTTGTAACATAAAATCATTAGTACTGTTATTACTTGATTTTATTGCTCTTTTGGCCCCAGAACACAGCTTTAAATAAAGAACAATGAACTCATAAATAGACTTCCATAGCTGAAAAAGCTAGCCAACAGTAACATCAGTTTACACCAGAAATAGCACTATCAGTAATTACCGCAGAAGCTGCAAAAGCAACAGATTAAAAACATTAAAATATGAGTTTCAGATAAAAGAATTGTACAAAATAGTTATGGCTGGGATTTATTGTTACAACTAATAATAGTTTTATTTATTATTTGGCTCTGATCATCCAGGGAAAGACATCTTTAACAGATATAAAATGTCTCAGCAGTTATGAAACATATATAAGTCAAATATAACTAATTGCTGAAAACCAATAAAATTAGTTCACAAATTCATAGAATAGTAAATAAATAAAAAACAATTTAAAAATAATTACATTTACCTCCTTTCAATTGCTTTACTTGAATCAGAATGAGTAGTTTTTATTTTTGCTAAGATGGCTAATCTTCGCATAACACTGCAGTAAAGGAATACAAATAGAATTGTTAATAACAGTCCGCATGTAATACATGTGTAAAATAACATTGTTCCTTTAACTAACCACCATGACTTCAAGTTCCATCCTGTAGCATTATGAGCTAAATGATTACACAAGACAATCAGCAGAGGAAAACCTGAGAAAAATACATCATTTTGTAAAAAGTGCATTATCTTTTTAGTTTAAGTGTATTTTTTAATTTTATTATACCGAAAGCCTTTTTTCTTCTTTTTATTTTTTTTATTTTGTTAAACCCTTTTGTAAAGGTAAAAAGACTTACTTGCTTGTCTTAATTAATGTACTAGAAGCAAAGTAATGTGTATTGTTACTTTGTTTCTACTTTTATTTTGTTTATTATTTTTGTGTTAGATATCATGTTAATACAATCATTTTATTCAAAAAGATTAATAAGAGATCTAAAAGTATTATTAATAATATGTTTGATTTTATAAACATTATAATATTAAAAATATTATTACGTTTTTCTACATTTTTTATTTTTTGTTTCATATGTTTCTATCTTTTTACTAAGGGAGTTTTCTTTCATTGTTTCTGTCAAAGCTGGACAATGGGACTGCTTTATAGAATGATAATTATAACCTACTGGTCAAATATTGTTCTTGTCCCCATCATCATTTATTGAAAGCCATTTGTAAGACTAATTTTTGGAACTCGTTCATTATTTATAAAAGATTAAACATGACTAGTATGATTTTTGCATATTTACAAAGTTTTACAAATATATTTTCAAAAGTAGTAATGGTGGGTTGATTAGTGACTTTGGATGTTTCTGGTTTGTACTATAATAAATTGCACGTTTCTCAACCAACTATAACCACTTTCAACAAAGTTTAATATCTCTTTTTTATAAATTAACTGATGCTTATTGTAATAATTCTTCTATCAGACATTTCAGACAAAAGCCACTAAAGGTTGCTCATCTATCTTAAGCTCCAAATTGAGAATTTGTGTGAAGCGGCAAACTTATGTAAAGTAGTAGCAAATTTATGTAAAGTAGTACATTCATGAATTTATTCTGGCTAACTGTGATTGTGTGAGCGCCAAATGCGTATCCTAACTATGTCCTTTAGGCTGAAGCCCATCCATTGTACAAGAAATATTTTATTTGTTCTTTATTGAATGTTTTTATGAGTTCTTTAAGAAATTACTCCTTAACAATGAATCATTAGTGTAGATATGTTATATTTTAAATTGTATGCAGGTAATAAATATACTATACAATTTGCTTTCAATTATTTAATTTCAAATTCTTAGATGGTAATTTTGGAGAAATAAACTTATTATATTATTTGATGTATCGCTAAAAACTCATGTAAAGCTTATTTATACATTGTATTAAAATGCAACTACATTATTGGTGATCTATAACTTTACCCAAGCTTCAGTGTATTATAATTTTATGAGAGGTTTACACTCATTTTTTAAATTTAATTAACTTGAAATTAAGATGGTGTGCACTGAATGTAACTAATTATTGCACAGTCATCAATTTGTTGTATGATATGGTCAACATTCCTAGATTATTTTGTTCACCACTGTACACACATCATCTGATAACTTACAAGATAATTAAAGAAAAATAGCCAGTTTGCTTAAGATTTAGGTATGCAATTATTAGCACAACATAGGCTTTTGATGCGTCTGCTGTATTAATAACGTTGTGTGTATCAAACCGGTATTAAACTTTTTTATTGGTAAATAGATGATTCATTACACCATGCTATCATCAGTGAATTCACAAAACCTAAGAAGCAATGTTGAGGTGTACTTGGTCTTAAGTTATGAGGAGTGCAACAAATTTCTTTTTTCTTCAGAAATGTTCATCGGCATACACTAACTAATGAATTACTTGGTGTATGGCCGAAATCATGATTCATTTCCACAATTATTAATTGCGCAGAAGTGTAGTTAAAAAAAATTAGCATATCTAAAATAAAATTATGATGAAATTATTTATAATTCATATTATTACCAGTAATTATGCAGATAACAGTTTGCTTAATATGATGGATCTTTGGTAAGTGAACAACCTCAGTATACACTAGTAACAGTTTACTAAGATGAGATGACATTCCGATTAATAAGAAAGCTTCTAAACTAGTTATCACATAAGGATATGAGCTCTGAAAAATAATTATTAACAGTAATAATAATATAATACCATAATATAGTAAGAAAATTAATAGTATAATTAATTATATTACCAGTGGCCCAATCAATACATCTTTAAAAATACAAAATTATTTGACAATCAAGTTAACTGATTGTCAAAATTATACAAATCTGACCTTTTATAAAATATTTTATTTTCAATTTCATTAAATAAAATAATTATTCAGTCTAATCAGTTTTAAGTTGTTCAGTATTACACCTCATATAGCACAAGATGTACTTGGGATATTCTACACTCATCCCTTATCTCTGATAAGTATCCTGGAATTTGCAGAACATCCAGAAAATACAGTGATATCCAGAGCAGAATGTCCCATTTCTCCTTTGATAGTTAAACAGTACAAATCCCAAGAAAAATAGAAAGTTCCCAAAAGATTTTCTTTCTTTAATCTAAAATCACAACAATAACAAGATCAACATTAAATAATATATTAACATGCATGAGTGATTTATACATCTCCACCATTAAATAATAACTACATCAACTTCTCAAACTTAGAAGATGAGCCGTTAATTTTGCTTCTAGGCTCTTACAATTAAAAAAAAGTATTTTCTTTTTGCTAAATTAAATGTGAATTATAATTTAATATAACTTTCTATTGAAAATAATATTTTACATTTTTGATTTTCAATGTTGATATTTCTGAAAAATTTGTTACTAAGATTCTTGCCATACTCTGCCCACCAATGGCAACAGTTTCTGTTTTTTGCATGAAGTTACCTTAAATGTGTAATTATTTTTCTTGCTCTAGATCTATTGTTCATCGTAGTAGATTTATTTTATTAATAATTAAATTAAAATTATTAAATTATGTAACTTCAGTTGCTTAACTTAAAATATATTGCATCCTAAAATTTGTACTTCGTTGAGTGTACGTATCAGATATTTGTACCGTGGAAAAGAAATGACCGTATGAAAATGTGCTACATATATCCTAATTACATTCCAGATGTACTAGGAACTATTTAGTGTAACATACCAAGAATACGCCATGGATATCTTGTTTAGGATATGCATGTGTGTACTATTATGCAGGCATATCTCTGCAATATCACCTGTTTCAAACATTTTTATATCATAATGCATCCCTAATAACAGAATATTGTAGGCTTAGTCCAACACTAAACCTCCCCTAATAACATCAATTAAATTTGTACTTTATTCTGTGTTAATCAGAACCCTCAGTTGAATTAAAAGGTCTGGGTGTTAAAAGAAATAATGTGATTCTTTATATATTAAAAGAAATAATTTATATTACATCTTAATTTCTTTAACGAATTCAAGCCAGTTCATGTGAATGGGTAAATTAGCTATCAGGCCAAATCACACAGTTCAGTGTTAATTTGTACAGTAGTGTACAAATTAATCTGAACACAGGGAATTTACAGGGAATTTTTTTGTTTATTTCTATGCTGTAGCTACACTGCTTGACCACACCCATTCTTTAAGTTGTAAGGAAATCAATTTCACGATGTGAGATTATTGATATTTGATTATTTAGCAATTTTCCTGTTGTAAATAGTGTTTTGTGAAAGTTTATTTAATTTTTTAGTTACAAAATCATATTTTCATATTTTTTGTTCTGTATGTCTTGAATATATAATAATGGACATAACTCCAAGAAAGAGTTTGAAAATGGTTTCTCTCTGAGCATTTTAATATGACACAACTAGCTTTTAAGTACGTTGTTGAACTATGGACAGCGAATGCTATTTTAAAATAATTTAAAGAGACTGGTTCCTTTTGACCTCAAAGGAAAGGTAAATGTGGCTGTAAAAGAAAAACTACTCCAAGACAGGATCAGAAAAAAGTAAGCTTGATCCAAAATTATTAGCTGTGGACTTATATAGAAAATTATCAGTCAGTGGAACAGATTTACACATGATAACTGTTAAGATGTCGACTTCTAGCAGCTGGACAGAAAGCTCATCTGTCAGTTAAAAAGCAGCTTTAACACCAGTAATGTGCAAAAAAAAAGGCTTTTGTGGGCCAAAGTACATGCTAACTGGACCAAAGAAGACTGGAAAAATGATATGTTTTCCGATGAGTCATATTTTTATGTTTAGGGGCAAAGGGTTTCAAATATTAAAAAAGTATCACATAAAAATACATCACTGGCTCATATCTAACAATCAGTTAAACCCCAGAAAAAAATCTTTTGGGGCTGTTTCACTTTTCAACCTTTGTTCATTATTTCCAGTAATGTTATATTGAAAAGTGATGTATATATCAAGATTCTGAAGGAAAGGGTTGTGTCACATCTTCCCCAAACAAATTCCCATAAGGCAATAGAGTATTTCAACAAGATTTGGTGCCATGTCATACTATCAGAGAAGTGGAAAAACTTTTGAAGAATGAAACATTAAAGTACTCCTGCAGCAAGCTACTCCCCAGATTTTTTTCAGCCAATTGAAAATCGTTGGGAAACAGTAAAAAATAACTCAAAAATGAACTGAACCATAAATATTGACATTATTAAAGCAATAATATTGGTATGGTTTCACGATGAAGAAATCAAAAAACATGCAGTTCACTTGTTGAATTGATACCAAATTGTGTATGGGAAGTGATTAAGAATAAAGGAGGGCAGATTAATTATTAAGACATTTGCAAAATGAACAGGTTGTTTAAATATTTTTTAAAAATAAAGTTACTTTTTGTAAAATAACAACTGTGTTCAAATTAATCTGCATGTTAAATTAAATTATAAGTTTCCGAATTTGGGAATTCTGTTTTTTAAAGATTTCATTACATTTTTAAAAAAAGTTTTGCTTTTAATTTTTAATACACTTAAATCAATTTTACACACTTACTAATTTTATATGTTTTTAAAAATAAATGTGATTAATAATATGTTATTTAATCTAATAAATTATTTATTTTTGTTTTTCAATTATTATTATTTTTTTTGAAATGTGTTAAAACAATCAAAAATATGTTTACTTCTGATAAACATTCTTACTTTCACTCTCTTTCTGTTTTTTAGCTATCATTAGCTTTTTTTTATTGTGTATTTTTGTACTGGTTTGATCTACTCATCACTATAGTTACTAATCTTCTGGGTATAATCCTAAATATTTTTCCTCCCAAATGAATTCTTATTCCAGTTTTCAATTTTTGATAAACCTATACCTTTTTTTTTGTCTTGAATTTTTTTTTATCTATTTCTACCTCCTTGCCTTACATTTTATGTATTAATTTGAAAAAGTTTTAAATGAAGACTTTTCAATAAAAAAATATTCATTTATTCAGTAAATTATTATACACTTAGTTCCAGTTATAGTTACTATGTTTTATTCTTTTTTAAATTTTGTTGAAAGAATAATTTTGCATCATCTGACAAATTCCCAGTCTGAATGGGATTTGTATCCAGAATCTTACAAATGAATAGCAGAGGTACTAATACTCCACCACATGATTGATGGAATCCTTTATGAAAAAAAATACTTATGGTATTCAGTTTTGTCGTTCAAGTTAATAAACAGTTATTAATAGTTATCTAAATCTACATACCTTTTGTAGATTAGCTCTTGTTGCAGAGAAAAATACAGCCATTGTTGCAGCAATTGCTACACAGCACTGAAGTTTCAAAAAGACAAGACAGGTTGGGTTGTGATACCAACGTATAAGAAGTAGTGCCAAAGTTAATAAACACTGAACAAGGCAGCATATACAGCCTAATAAAACTATGCTATCTCCTCTAACTAAAGTTTTTATTTCATGCTGCAAAGAAAATAATAAGATAAATATAGATTTTATTTGCTGAATAAATTACACCAAATATAAAAACAATTTATAATAATTATAAAAATAAGAAAAAAATGATGGATATATTATTTACCTGTGGTGTTTGTTTGGTAACAAGCGCTGTGAAGGTACCTAATAATCTACAAGAACACTGAGTAATATTAGGATTTCTTTTAATAATGGTAACAAAACATTGGTTTAACTGCCACTCAGTCCACGGTATACTCATAACACCACATGTTATGTTCCATCCCGCCCTACCTATTGTTGGTAAATTTACATCTGTTACAACTTGTAACTGATCACTTGCAACTACTGAAACAACACTTGAAGCAACTTCATATTGTATTTCACTGCCATCTCTGTAACAAATAAAACAATCAATTTTTATTCTTATAGCAATAAAAAACTAAATTATCTTAAAATATATCTGAATGTAATATTGCATCTCAATTTAAAGAGATTAACTTCATACTAACTTCACATTCTTTTATTTCATAAATGCAACTACCTAAAATGTTATTAATTTTGAACAATAATACGATTTTAAGCAAAGTAGCTACAGATTAAGAAATGTCTAATATTTTGTACAGCTGTTTCTTACATTATCGTAAAGTTAGTGCTACTGTCTATAGTAAATCACTTAAGAAAAACTTTAATGAGAGCCTAAGTAAGTGTATCACAATCTTTTGGGCTGATGTTTAAAAAATATGTAAGTGCTTATTTATATCTGTGTCTAGAAATTAAATTTGTCCATAAAAATATAATTATAAACAGCCATCTAGGCAGCTCTTTAACACTTTGATTACAAAGTATAACTTTTTTATACTGACTATTTGACAATTCTAATTCCATGTATTGTAGTTTTGGAGATATGTTATTCTGCAATGAGGCAGACTACATGCACATCCCAACCCCATAGGGAAAGACACCCGCCTTGTGATGCTTCCGGTCGCCACACCACCCCCCTCATTCCTACACCTGATGGGCTTTAACGGGAGTTGTCTTTCACCCTCTAACCTTTTACATCTCATAGTAATGAGCAAGGCCTCTTTGGGATGCCACTGATGTAAATCCCTCGGTAGTCATTTACACTAGTGTTTCATAAACTCAGTTTTGTTTTTGCTGTAGGCCTCATCCGGAAGACTACATGCACAATGTACAATCAGATCTAATATGTATTAACATACTTATAGATATAATTATATATTCAATTAAATCTTTATTTGTTATACCTCAGCCTATAACTGAGTATAGTAAGTTTAATAGTTTAATGAGTGAGTAGTTTAATTCTGCATTTTACCATATCTACCTTATTAGGGATACTAATATATAGTTACTAAAATTTAATTAACAACAATTTTATACACTTTTTGTATTATAATGAAAATAATAAAACTTTCTATATAAGAATGATAGTTGCTAAAAGAGTAATTTAACAACTAGTCAATTAAAAAAAAAAATTTATTTCACATAAAAGCTCAGCAAAACTTAGACCTTTTTATACCTTAGACTTGTTCGAACAAACAACTACTACATCCAAAAGTAAATCAAAGAATCAGGACTGATATTCATTGTGATAATCTTAAATTTTATTTTAAACAAAATTCTTAAAAATATTTATATATTTATTTGTAACAACTAAGCTATGAAAAATAGTGTTTACTTTTGTGATTTTTAAAGAAAAAATTATATCCTGAGATCAATTTGCGTAGTCAAAACACAAATGTGTTGCTTGGTACAACACATGTTTAAATAAAATTTCTATTACAAAACAAAAAATTATGGTGTAAGTACATTAAAAAATTACCAAGTAACAGCCACATTTTTTACATCCTGATTAACCAAAATAAATTTTATCACCTAAAATGTTGTAAGCAACATAACATGTTATTTTTACAACTAGTTGATAAGCAACAGTTATTTCAGGAAATTGATGATACAATTTCAGCCATGTATGATATTATTGATAACTGATATATGCAAGTTTATATGTTTAAATGCATTTTTTCTGTGAGTCTGTTACTCTTTCATGCAAAAACTACTCAACCGACTGAGTAAAAATTTTGCATGAACATAGTTTTTACACTTGGGAAGAACACAGTAATATTGTTATTATAAAATATTTTACTGTTTCAAGATTGTGGCAGTTTGAATGACTTGCAGTAAAAATCGGATTGTGTTTCTTGCTGATATTCAACTTTACTATGGCCAAATCATTGATCAAATGAAATTTGGAGACCACTTGCGATATTAGGATTTAAATTTTTTATAAAAAAAAGTCTCAATCTTTCTCAGTATCTCCTTTGATTATCAAGAAAAGAAGCTTTAAAGGTGTGGGGGTGATTGGCGCGGCAGCTCAACCAATATAGCCACTGCCACTGTTACTGTATGTGCGATGCGATATGCTGCAACTGGCTGCACCTGCCACCAGTTAATTGACTGTCTGCTTGAAGCGTTATACTCACCGATGATAGATCATGATGGGGAGGATTGCCTATACGAGCAGGACCATCATGTCAACCTCATTTGAGATTAGTTTACTCGGACTATGACAAGGCTTTTACAGATACTGTGGAAGACCAGTTTACCCAGAATCCTAATATATACCATAACATCCATTTACAGGAGGTCAAAGACTTCTTTGCAACTTAAGCTGAAAATGTGAGAGCGACACTCCTCAGGTTAATAGGCATACATGAGGATGAGGTCACCGCGACCATTAAGGCCACATGCCCAGCCTAAGCCCCTGGGCCAGATGGCTTAAAGCCAGAACCATATGAAATATCCTAAGGTGTGTGACTAGCAGTCATCTTTACTTCTACTATTATCTGGGTGGGCCACTACCAATCCAGCTGGAAGACTGCGAGAGTTGTGTGCTTTCTGAAGCAAGGGAAAAATTCACTTTTACCCCAAAACTACAGGCCTCCTTGCTTTCGGTATTGTCGAGGATATTTGAGAGAATTCTTCTGACTTGTCCAACATGATATCTGGAGCCAGAAATCAGGCACGATTAGTTTGGTTTTTGGCAAGGCCATTTGACTACATGCCAGCTCTTGCATATCATTGGTAGGGTGGCCACTGGTTTCAACCACAGGAAGGTCATTGTGGCCACCTTTTTGGATGCGGCCAAGGTATTCAACAAGTTGTATGACTAGGGATTGTTATACAAGTTTGCATGCTTCTCTCTGCAGGGCAGGTTGGTCATGCTGTTACAGCTGTACCTGGTTTGAAAAAAATTCCCTGTGGTAGTGGGGGACTTTGTATCTTTCGACTGACCTATTGTTGCTGGGAGCAGTTCTGTCTCTCTTGCTTTTCATGATATGTACTAACGATATGCTGTGCACAGTCGGAGTGCAGGCCAGCTTCTGCACTGATGATATCACGTTACCAGTATCTAACCTGCCTGAAGGTCCCCCAGATTACCATATGATGAACAGGAAAAAAAAACATATTTTACACGAACGATTCTTAGTGTTACTCAACAAATACCACAAAGAGATGACTGTACTTCATCTCACATTTTTTTATTTCACCTTTTTTTCATGTTTTTAACAAAATTGTGGTTTTTTGTGAAACAGTTTACGAACAACATAATCTAAAGAATGGGCTTGCAAAAAATATCAACATCTTCTTTTTCTGGAGTGTATATGCACAGAATGTTCCCACAAGAGATTGGAGCAAGCCACACACAGTTACCCATCTGAGAAGTGTTGACTCTAAATGGAAACCCCCACTTGAAGTGTCTGTCTTTGTGACTTATTTATTGTCATTAAAAAAGCAACTTCAAGTGGAAACTGAAGGCACTCGAAAGTGAAGGGCAAGTCTAAGGGAAAGGTAGATATTCTGGGAATGAATACTTCCTTTACCTTAGCACACATAGTGCTAATGCATTGCTTGCTACTCTTCGAGAACAGAATCAATTGACAAATTAGTAGTTATTTCAGTGAAATTAAGAACTTTTGATTTGAGTTTGTTGATTGTGTAACTTTTTGGAACAAGTATAGCTCTTTTGAACAGTCAATTAATAAGTGTTTTGGTAGTTCTCAGCAAAATCAGGAAATACACTTAATATTAGCTCAACAGAGTAAACAAGTTTTCCAAAGTTATGCAGAAAGACGATTCTCTGCTAGTTGTCTATACTGATGGTTCCTTCACCGATCTTCAACTAATCAGATGAAAAACTGGCCACCAGTTTTATGACCTCCACATTGAAGTCATTATGAAGATGAACTCTCATGTTATGGGTCAAGTAGAACTACTCAATGTGACTCATAAGACAAGCTTTTTCAGACTTGTACTGATTTCATCTGCTGGTGTACCCCTCTGAATGACTGGCAAGGTTTGCTGAAAATCATTGATCAAGAAAACAACAACTAACCCCCCTCACCAAATCACTGCTATACCTAATATCTTTAAGAGTAAGACTGAGCACTTTAAAGGTCGTTTGTGTATCATATACTCATCTCACATCAGCAGTTAAAACGTCTTGGAACCTCAGCTCAGTCAGAAATTTTGCTAATGTTACACTAAAGTGTAAATATGAACCAAGTTGAGAGCTTTGAAGATAGACATAATGCCTGAAGTTGCTAATACAAGACTGATGGTACCTTCTTTTCTCAGATAAACCAGTAAAAGGTTCTTTCCTTTTCCACTTGGCATATCTAAGAAAAAAACTTCTCTTCCCTGATAAATTCTTTGAATGACAATGTCAAAGACATTGTTGTTTTGGTAGAAGTAGTGGTAACACTTCACGATCCTGGTTTTGGAGGTTGTCAATATTGCACAACATTTCCCTGAGAACTTCAGAGTTTACTTTAGCAGAAACTTGAGGAGCAGATAGGCTGAATGAATTCAAGTCACTGCCACACACTGATTTCACCAATGTGTCCATGAATGTCTCCTTGTATAAGAGGTCATTGAAAATAAGATCTGGTATATTTAGCTAATGACAATGGAAAATGTCTTCTGCTACGTTATCTTTGAAAGTCTCCCACACAGTTAAACAATTTACAAATGTGATCAAGACAGCAAATGTGAGAGACTGAATGGGTTTAGATGGCTTCTTGTATGGTAGGTTCTCAGTGCTTTTCAGTTTTGAGCAGCCTGAAAGCTTTGCACACTTCTCTGCAGGTGCCGTAAATGTAGTTGGTGACTCTCCTCAGGTGTTTGAAAGAAGTTGGTCCTTCCACTTTATGGAGGAGCAAGTGAAGGTAATAACAAAATTTACATATCAGAATAAGAGCATCTTGTGCCCTCTCACTTAAGTACTGTGAAGATCTAGCAAAGCTTGAAGGTAGTATCACAACATGATCAAGATCATTAACAGAGATAGCACCTCTTTAGCCATCATGTCCTTTAAATTCACATAATTCTCAAATCTACGCTTTCCCTGATTCAGCTTAATGTAAAGAGCTGCTCACTTTTAGTTTTAGCATACATATCAACAATGAAGCGGTTCAAAAGTTCCTTGTACAAATGTAAGGTGTTGAATTCATCTTCTCAAATCATTAAATATAGGCATAGAAGTTGATTGAGGAAACATTCTTATTGAAAGCATGACTGGTAGTTGGGTTAATCTACAGCCCTCTTAGCCCTTCCAGAAGATAAGTGGATATTGCAACACATCATAGTGGCAAGGAGTTTCAGAGACTCTAACCACAGTATCTTCATGTTTCCTTCGGATAATGTCTTGGTTTACAAACTCATTCCCTATTTCCCTATTATGACAGTTGCCACTTCAATTATGGTTATCATTATGTCGGCACTCACGCTGACCAGGAGACAGCAGTCAGCCTGGATAACAACCTTGTAGTCATTGGTAGACAATTGATCCATCACAGTTGGACAGAATTATAGACAAGCTTGCCAGTTGTACTTGAAAGAGCTGGTCCCATCAAGTCTATTAATAATTAGGTTTCAAAACTCATGAGACTAAATTTTTGTATTTATACTTGAATCTGTTTAATATGATGTTAATACAATGCAGATGCAAAAATAAAACCAACTGTCTTATTATCATTGTCCTCTTTTTTAACTTCTAGCTAGTTTTTATTTATTTATTATTTTTCTAAGAGCATATTTATTTGAAAAAACAAAATTATAATCAAAATTGAAATAATAATTAAAAAAAAGATTACAAAGAAATCAGACTACTATCAATCATTGATCAGATTACAAAGAGATTCATACTACCATGAAATCAATACCTGCAATAGTAACATGTAATATAAATTATTATACAAAAAACCCAATGGCTTTTTACCTAATGATAAGTACAATAGTAATTCAGATTAATTAATTCCTCAGCCAAGTCACTACATGAGGCAGGCACATACCATGTGCTTGATTTTTAAACATTTTTTTACATCTTAATTTATGAGTATAAATTGCATTAACATCAAAAATCAATCACATATAGTCATCTGGACTCAGACATAATGAAGAATGTCCTTCTTCATTCTTCTCTATTCTCAGATAAACTTTTAAAATCTTAATAGCTCCTAATTTTCTTAGTTATTTATAAATCAGTACTTTTTCGGACATCACTTTATTTTGTATCTTTTCCTGATCCTTCTAGCATTATTTTAATCAACCCTTTTCTTCTCATGATATGTTCCAGCCAATTAGCAGACAGCAATATGTATGTCAAAAAAATCAAAACAATAACTCCAACTTTAGGTTAAATTTTACAATTTAAGTCATGTTCATTAAGTTCAATTTTATTCCTCATTTTTTGTCAGTAACATGTAAAGCTGCTTGACCTTTCATTCTGAGGATAATTTTCAACTAAAAAGGTGTTTGAAATACAAGTTATGATTTTGGTTTTTATTTATTTATAAGAATATTGTGATATCCTATCAATATGTTGTGTTCTTTTGCTATTTCCTAAATTTCTAAATGGCATTGGAAGTTGTGGACAACCCAAACACAGGGCCATCATCTGCCCATAGAGATCAAAATATCAGTCATATGATGACAGACCTATGTTAAATAGTTAAACAATTTATGTTCACAACTCAAACACTGATCAATAAATTTGTTTCATCATTTCATTTGTCTCTGTAAACAGTTTCCCAAGTTTAATGTCGATTTACTATTGATGAATATTAACCATCTCAAATGTCACCTCAACACTCTCTAGATGTGTATGAATGAATAAAGCTTGATAAATAACCAGATAGAATGATGTAATTAACAGCAAATAAGTCATGTAGAGTGTAGAGTGTAGGGGGACAAAGCTATGACTTTGTAATTGTGCATCCCATTTAAAACGTTTTTCAGGCTTGATCTTTTTGTACAGACCACATATATTGTAGACCATATAGCAGACTTGACTATATAATTATTTAGGGAATTCATGATGACAGAAGACATTTATGATACTTGCTAATAGAGAATTATGATCTGTAAACCTCAATTACACCAAGTTGAACTAATTAGTTCAATTGTAAGCTTTGTCCGAAGCAGACAAATAAAAAAATATTATACGCTAATAATATATCAGAAATTTAATAATCAATACTTACTCTTTTCTATAAATATGTCGCTGGGGTAGAAACTGCATTAAATCTTTATAAATGATAACGGCAATGCAATATGTACCATTTCTCAGAGTTGCCAATCCGTCAGATTCAATAAGTACAGAAACTGATGCTTTAAACCAGGCAGGGTAACTGAAAAAAGTGAACTAAATCAAAACCATAGATATATTAAATGGTAAAATTTTTAACTTCAAATTAATTTCACTACCTATAAAAAAAATAATTTTGAAAAAATTAAAACTGGTTCTCAAAAACATAACAAAAACCTCATAAAATAAGCTACTGTAAAAAATATTTGGGTTAAGATTCTGAAGCAACTATCTCAGCAAGTAATTTTTTAATTTACTAATAAAATCCTCATCTGAATCTTATATAGTTAATTTCACTCCAAGAGAAATAACCCAATAACTGACAAAAAAAAAAAAATTAAAAAATATTCTTTTGCTTTTGTAAGTGTTAAACCATGGCCAATTTTTCTGAGCTTCTGAACTTAAATGAGCCAAAATACTCTTTAATTCTAGCTTCAATATTTGTTTTTTAGTTTAAGTGTTTTGTTTAACTCATTATGCTTACATAAGACAGTATTACCTGTGGCCCAGTATTACTTGGAAATGGTCATAAAATAAGTTTATTAGAAATAATTTTTTTTTTAAATGCCCTTACACAGGTATTAGGTAGTCAGAAAAACTTATTTTCTTAACAAGCTGAATTACCATGCATTCCTTTGGGTACCAGATATTATGTAATACCTGGAACAGGAGCCTTAGTCAAAATTCCAAATGTATTTCATATGAAAATTGATCTATGTTTTATTACTTTAATTCTTGCCCTTTGAAATAATTTACCAAAGCTAATTTTTCATAAAATGAAAAATTAAAAAAACTGTCCTGTACGATTGGGAAAGAACCCCATTTGAAATTTTGCAAAAGTCTGTGAAAATTGGTATGGCTAGAAATTTTTTGTAAAATACATCCTGAGTGAATAAAAACCACATAGGGTCACTTGTAAATATTTCCCGTAAAAATACATGACATTGCTAAAATATCAATAATGTAAACTGCTACAGCTATTAAAATAAATTCATTCTTTAACTTTAAAATAGGATTTGTGGTCCCTGCATACTCTTTACAAACAGTAGAATGGGCACTAAATGGGGTAATAGACACAGATTAAAATAAACAAAGCCATTGAAGTACTTGACTAATTTAGTATAGAATATACATACAAATAATGTGAAAATAAAACACATCCAGCTGCAATATTTTGATTGAATACAAGATGTAGCTTGAATTATTTATACAGCTATAGATGGTGCTTATTCAGAAATAATGTGCCAATTGCTACCAATGAAAAGCATAATATAATAAAATGTCCTATTAAAACATTTATACTATCTTGAGAACAATTTACATTTTTTTTATAAGCAAAAAACCAAAATAATATTCAATTATTTTGGTCATTGCTTCTTATTCTAACTGGTTCTAATATCTTCCTCAAAATTTCCTTTCTTTCTTTCTTTTCAGTCATCTCCATTGCCAACATCTTTCTTTATGGTAAACATTCTACAGTATTTAATTCTTTTGGTTTTATCATAGATTCATGATGTCTTGGCACTGATGGATAATGCTTTCATATTATATATAATAATCATTAAATATAATTATTTTGGTAGATCTGATAAGCTGTTTGTTCTATCTTTCTTGCTCTTTTCTTTAGAGATGTAGTAGTTCTCCTGTTGGTGTTAATGATCCCCCAAGATGTTACATAGAAATATATGCACATATACACATAGTTTCAGACTAGAATTAAATTCTTATAAGAATATCTTTTTAATGTTTTCCAAATATGATAATTTTATTTTAATACCTGTGTAACAGTTTTTTTTTCTTGTAACTAATATCACTATAAGTTGTTATATTAGTTTCAATCATTTTTATAAATTTAATTTTTGGGAATTAAGTACAAATTTGATTTACCCAACATATCAAAATAGTATTACAACATGAAAAATTTTACTATTAGATACAACACCATTTAATTTTTTCCATCATTACTGTTCACCTGAAAATTGTTATCTGGATAATTTTAATGCCTAAAACCATACTCAAATTCAATTAAAATCACTGGTAGGAGAATCATTCGGATTGGCTCAGCAATTCTTTATTCTTAAGTAAAATATCAATACAAACATGCATAAGGACATAGAAATTTATGCATAAAAATTATACAGAAAATTTATAGCTAATTAATAATAGGAAATAAATATCTAAAAACCTTTTACAATTTTAAGTAAAAAAAAAAATTTAGGGAAACTCATGTAATGCTGAGACAGCAGAAAGTTTTTCTATTTTTGTTAGGAAGAACTTAACTTTTATCTTGTCCAACATAAGAAGCACAAAATAAGGTATGGCAGTTATTTGAAAGGGAGTTAAAATTTTTTCAGACTATTAAGTTTCAACTTGGACTGTCCATAATAATAAATAGTTTTACAGTCAACATTGCTAGGTTTTTTTTTTACATTAAAATGAATAACAATAGTCTTTTTTAGTGTTTTCTAACTATCTGTTATTTTTGCTTCATTATTTTTTGAATTTTTTCTAGTCTCATAGGTCCAGACATAAGCTTGCCGCTTATAAATTCTTCTTCCAGTGTTTCTTTTTCCTTTATTCCCAATATTTTCTTATTCTCAGTGCATGTTCTTTCTTTCTTCATTCCACTTTACATTCGGATGTGATGTTTTCTCTTCAACCTGGGGATCCTTTATTTCTTTTATCATATCTCTATAATCACTCCTATTTTCTATATTTTTAATTTTGATATTTTCCTTTTCCATGTCTTCCTTAACTTCTTTAAACCAGTGTTGTAGTTTTCTGTTTTTCAAAATGGTCCATTACCTTCTTCACTAAAATACCTTTATGCATTCTTTTAATGAGAACATAGACATTAACCTACTCTTCTTGATTGCTGTAGATATTCTTTCAATTTTCTAGTACAAATTTTTGTTGCTTCTTAATTTATATTGTCCATTTATTCTAATTGGTCCTAGAATCTTCCTCAAAATTTTCCTTTCTTTTTTCAAACATCTTCAATAATTTGAGTAATTGTTTTAGTTTAAAAGATAGTAATCTACTGTGGATATACTAAATATTAAATGAATATACAAAAGTAAATAAATTACCTGTACGTTGGTCTAGGTATACTAATTGTAAAGCTATTTTGCATAATACTGGAATCAAATGAGAAAACATCCACAACTAAGGAATCAAATGATAAGTGTCCATTGTCTGATGAGCCAATATGAGTTCCCCACAGAATAGCCCACCTGTTAACTAATTTCTGAAGATCAACAACTTTCTGTAAAAAAAAAGATGTTTTATAATAAAACAAAAATTATCTTTGTTACTGTTAATATTTTGTTATATCTAAAAAACTGAATAGTTAGATAAAAAAAGAGGACTTCAATTTAATAGGTAGAAGAATCTTGAAAATGAAATAATATTAGTGATGAACACATTCAGCATTTCTGGTTCAGTTAATCTGTTAAAAGAGGGTAAAAAACTGAACAGAAGGATGATTGGAATACAGATGTTGAATATATATGAAAAAATAGTTCAGGAAAAACAACCAAATAACTAAGGATATAGTGTAATAAATGTATTGAGTATCTTGGTGATATATATTTACAAAGGAAAGAATGGAATGTAATATACTTCCTAATGAATGATCAGTTCTTGACAAATCATACAATCATATATTAATAATGTATATGTGAAATAATATAATATTTACACATTTGAAAATATGATCAGAGCTTACCATTATAATATTTTAAAATATATCTTGATTACTCTTCATCAGTAAATTTCATAACAAGTGAAAAAAGCCAAAATAAATATTTTTTTCTGTAGTGAATGTGTTTCAAGAAATACAGTATATATGAAAATAACTAAATTTATATAATTTATTTTCTGCTTAAATTATTAGAAATTATAAATGATTGATTACATTTGAATTTACAGGAAAATCATTCTTCCTTTGGAAGCTAGGTGATATCTGCTATCTGCTAGTTCTGTGGTGGAGCAGTAGAATCTCTGTCTTATCCAATAGTTTTACGTAAATTTCAACAGAAATTGATGCTGTTGTGTTCCTTAATCTGCAGGTGAATTAGTACAGCTTAATTTATATAAAACTAAGTTGCTATCTTTTACCAGAATGTGTACTGTTAGCCTGTTGTGTGATATTGCGTATTTTGTACGTTTTAAATGATAAAATTTTTCATAAAAATTTCAGTAATTCTATATAATTGTAGAATTATGTATTATGTACATAATACAGTATTATATATTTTCTTTAAGTATGTTGATTTCTTTTTATTTGCATTATATACAGCATGTTGTTTCTACATGTGGGTATTAGAAATTGATGTATCCCAGATGTTTTACTACCCTAAGTTCTTCAACAGCAATACTGGTTGATACCCATAAGATGATATGTAAGAAAGTTGCATGTGTGTTTTAAGAAGAATGGATGGTTAGGTGCATTGTGAAAAATTGTGTCAGTAGTAATGGGATTTAGAATAGATTTTTTTAAAGTGTTTATTTTTATTTATTTTGCACATGATGAAGTCAAAAACTTAAATGATTCATATTTTGCAGTAAAATATAGATTGGAGTTAATTTATTGTGGATCAAGGCATGTATATTTCTTATGTTTCTGTTACAAAAAAAAAATCATACTTGAAAGAAAGTTACTCAAAATCTTTAATAATTTTTTTAAACATATGGTCAGTTTGTCATGCTGCTGAATGAATTACTTTCTGTATTATCAGTGACAAAAAAAAAATCTTCTTGATACCATTTATTCCACCAGTTTGGTAACAGTCATCAGTTAAATGTACGTTGATTGCTTCATTATAGGAAGAAAGCTACTTTCAGTCAACACTGATTTGTATTGGCCTAGAGAAAAAAAAACAATACCACAAATGATGAGATTATTACACTAACAAACAACAAAATGACTACAAATGAACTGAAGTGCTTGCACAATTTTTGTTGATCCAATTTTCTCCAGAATAATTCATAAGGTAAGCCATATAATTCTAATTATTTAAAATTTATTTAATTTTATCAAAAGAGTTAAAAAAAAGGTTTCTCACCTGGCTATTAACAATGGCATTATGATGCTGTAATAACGCATTAATTGTGCTAAAAAAGAATGGAGTAGCATGTATAAGATCATCCCACGCTGAAGTGAAATTAAGATACCAAGAGATATTTTGAAGTAATGAAAGAGCTGGTTCACCTTCTCCTGGATATACAATTGTATGATCTCTTAATAGTCCCAAAATACCTAATATTGTATTAGCTCCACTTGTGTTTTGAAAACCAAGAGTCAGACTTCGAAACTGAAATCAATCAATTTATAAGAATCATATTAAGGAAATAAACATGCATAAAATAAGTAATTTAATCAAATACACATTCTATTTAAAATTAAATTAAAATAATTTCTTTCATAAAACTAATATTATTCTATTGATAATTTTGTAAATAATACTAATTATTGAGTATAGATAATCAAATAATATGTACCCAATAATTTCAATTAATGCCATCCAAGTTAGTTTTTTTTTTGTATCGATTTTGTTGTAACTTTCACATATTTGTCTTACTGTTATTTCACAAATTTATTATTTTTATTTATTAATATGGACTTTTTAAATTAATCATTTATTGAAATGCATATGAATATAAATAAATTATTGATCATTATTACACTAATGGCTTTTTATTCAAGATTTCCATTTTTTTATTTTTCACTGGTACTCATACAATAGATACTTCTTCACTAGATGAAAAAATCCTTGTTTGAATGATGAAAAGTTTATTTTAAAATAAATAGAAAAATGACATTCTTTCTTCAATCACAAATTAAAATTTATCAAGATTTATAATTTATCAAAACCTATGCTAGCAGTATAATCTGTAGGTGAAATTGAGGATTATGGAATTGATTAATTTAAAGATGTAAAATGTTAAATGATAAATTAAATAAAATCTAATAATAAAATGTTTGTAAAAACTTATTACATTTTTAGTTCCCTTTGTAACCATATTCAATGACTAGTAATGCTGCTTTCACATTCGTCAACTGATATCACTGGTGGCGATTACTTTTAATGCCGTAGACATGTATTTAGATTGTAATCAAAAAGCATTTATGTAAAAGTTTATGTAAAGTGTTTATGTAAAGTCTAAGTTTACGTAAATGATCAAATATATATATATATATATATATATATATATATGATTCCTGAAAGAGGCCAGCAGATCTTTTAGTAATTGTTAAGGACGTAGATCAGGAAGACTTAAACGGTTATATCAATATCACTCAATCTTCTGAGTACTGCTGAAAGCAATGGAAAACTATGATCATTGGTGAAGTAGACGAAGCATACTGGAAAGGTAAGGAGAATCTTGTGGTACATAAGTTAAAATCTCTTAATGTGTTAAATAGAGATGGTACACAGATCTATAATAGAAAAAAAGGTCGATAGGTGGGTGGAAAATATTGAAGAGTTATACGGAGGAAATGAATTAGAAAATGGAGTTACAGAGGAAGAAGAGGATGAAAAAAGAGATACAATACTAAGATCTGAAATTATTAGAGCATTAAAAGATTTGAATGGCCAAAAGATTCCTGGGATAGATGGGATACCTGTAGAATTACAGCGCAGTGCAGGTGAGGAAGCAATAGATAGATTATACAAAATGGTATGTAATATTTACGAAAAAGGGGAAGTTCTGTCAGACTTCAAAAAGAGTGTTACTGTCATGATAAGAAAGCAGGAGTAGATAAATGTGAAGAATACAAAACAATTAGCTTAACTAATCATGCATCAAAAATCTTAACTAGAATTCTGTACAAAAGAATTGAAAGGAGAGTGAAAGAAGTGTTAGGAGAAAACCAATTTGGTTTCAGGAAAAGTACAAGGGATAAGGGAAGCAATTTTAGCACTCAGATTAATAGCAGAAGGAAGATTAAAGAAAAACAAACCAACATACATGGCATTTATAGACTTAGAAGGCATTTGATAATGAAGACTGGAATAAAATATTCAGCATTTTAAAAAGTTTAGGGTTCAAGTATAGAGATAGAAGAACAATTGCTAACATTTGCAGGAACCAAACTGCAACAGTAATAATCAAAGAATATAGAAAGAAGCCGTAATAAAAAAGGGAGTCTGACAAGGATGTTCCCAATCCCTGTAACTTTTAATCTTTACACAGAACTAGCAGTTGATGTTAAAGAACAATTTAGATCCGGAGTAACAGTACGAAGTGAAAAGATAAAAATGCTACGATTTGCTGATGATATAGTAGTTCTAGCTGAGAGTAAAAACAATTACTCTCAGGAAAAGACTTTTGAAAGTACAGAGTGATTCAAAGAAACGGGAAATTAAAAAAATTAAATAATGTAATGAAAATTTTTTTTTAGAATATGAATTTTATTTCATGTAATTGTACAAATGTTGCCATTTGAGGATACATACATTTTAGTTTATTTAAAGATGACATCTTGCAGGTGACCTCCTCTTCTACGTAAACATTCACGAAGTCTCTTCGTTAAATTGTTCATGGTTTGACGTAACATCACAACTGGAATTTCCGCAATTGCTTCCGGGATCTTTGCCTTCAGTTCTTCCGTTGTAGCAGGTCTACTGTGGAACACTTTGCTTTTAAGGTGACCCCACAAAAAGTAATCGCAAGCTGAGAGATCAGGCGATCTGGGAGGCCATCTAATGTCACCATTTCGTGAAATGACACGTTGTCCAAACAATCGGCGTACAGCTGCCATCGATATTCGTCCAGTATGTGACGTTGCTCCGTCTTGTTGAAACCAGGCTGTGTTAAGAATTGGTGGAAATCTCTTTTGTTATTCCACAACAAAGGTTTCAAGCACGGCTACGTAACGAGCCGACGTCACTGTAATCGCAAGACTGTTGTCATCCTCAAAAAAAATAAGGGCCTATAACACCATAAGATGACATAGCACACCATACGGTCACTTTCTGGCTGTGCAACGGACGCTGGTGTAGCTGCGTAGGATTTTCTTGTGCCCAGTATCTGAAATTTTGCTTGTTAACAAATCCACTGAGGTGGAAATGTGCTTCGTCTGACATCCACAGTTCGTGAACCAACTCTTCGTTATCATTTATCTTCTGAAGCACTACATTATAGAATTGTGCTCGCACAACTGCATTGTTCGGTTTCAGTTCCTGGACGATCTGCAACTTGTATGGATGGAATTGGAAGTCCTTCACTAACATTCTTCGAACACTTGAACTATGCAATTGTAAAGATGCTGAGAGACGACGGATTGACCGATGTGGACTTCGTGTGACAGCATCTTGTAAAGCTTGAACATTCTGTGGTGTACGGAAGGTTCGCTCATGGCCTGGAGGTTTCTTTTTCATTGCCGAACCAGTTTCCTCAAAATTAGATATCCATGTTTTAATTGCATGTGCTGATGGAACACGGTCGTGCCGTCCCAGATTAAAATTATGGCGAAATTCTCTACACGCTCCCTCCACACTGTCATTGTTTTTGTAAAGCGCTTTGATAACAAATACACGTTGCGCACCACTCCAAGGATCCATGACAACTAAATGGCAGATTAGGTTAGAGAGGCTGGCGCCACTTATCAAGTGGTACCAGTCGCCCACGGCTACCAACACAACTTTCAAAATTTCCCGTTTCTTTGAATCACTCTGTATATGTTTGGAGCGTCACTTTATATGGAAGTGAAACTTGGACAATCGGAGTACCTGAGAAGAATAGATTAGAAGCTTTTGAAATGCGGTGTTATAGGAGAATGTTAAAAATCAGATGGTTGGATAAAGTGACAAATGAAGAGGTGTTGTGGCAAATCGATGAAGAAAGAAGCATTTGGAAAAATATAGTTAAAAGAAGAGACAGATTTATAGGCCACATATTATGGCATCCTGGAATAGTCGCTTTAATACTGGAGGGTCAGGTAGAAGGAAAAAATTGTGCAGGCAGGCAATGTTGGATGCAGGATGTAGGGAGTATACTGAAATGAAACAGACTTGCATTAGATAGGGAATCTTGAAGAGCTGCATCAAATCAGTCAAATGACTGAAGACAAAAAGAGAAAGAAAAAAATCAGCAGTAACATCAGCTGATGCCAGTATGAGAACAGCAGCACCAGTCACTCCGTTACTCAGGTCCGCTATACTAGATTCCTACCAATTATTATGAAAGTAGTAGAAAATATAATAATTGGAGCATCCAGAAAGGGACAAAAAGGTTCTCTTTTTGTAAGGTACAGGTCTGTTTAACAATCGACTTTTGTTATACTGCCTGCTGACACACAATGAACAAATATTAGTACCGTGAGAAAAGCGACTGAGCTGGGTTATGGAATTCATGGGAATGAAAGACTCAGACATTGTTCTCACACTTTGAGTTGGGTCTGGTCTGGCAGGTAGAGAAGACAGGAGTATAAATACCCCTGGGAAACCATTTAGAAATCAGTTGTGCAAAGTCCAGCGAGACTTTACGACATCAGTTCCGCGAGGAGAGTCTGGGTATGAGTCTGCGTTACAAGAATAAGAGACATCAGTCAGCAAGAGCATTCTGTGGAAAAGACAGTGAAGGAGCAAATTTCCAGTGTGAATTAAGTTCAATATGATTAAGGTGACGCCACGAGTAATTTCAGTAAACAAAAAATACTATCAGTGAGTTACTGTAAAACTATAAGTGAAAGAAGCAATGTACTAAATTTCATTTATAAACTGATAGGGTAGTTTTATTTGGGGACAACAAAGGTATTTGCCAATGAATGAACTTTATACTTGTCTTATCTAGTGTACTAATGTTTGTTAATACAAGATACAAGACTAGTAATTAAAAAGGTTAAGACTAATGGGTATGCTGTATATTTTGTTAATTGGTCTGAATTCTAGTTTTCCATTTATCTACCTGAATAAATCCTGAAGAGTATTTTAATCCTGGCGAGTATTCACTCGCCATGAGCTGTTTCAATTACAAAATAACAAATAGCAAAATAATATTACTCTAAAAAGATGTTGCTTTTAACGATTGAGCAGCTTACTTGTGTTTTTTCTGAACGATTTGTATTTTCAAATAGCCTCATGGCAAATAATTTTTTTCAAGTTTTTGCATGACTTATTAAATATCCTTTGTCAATGTTTAAAGCAAAGACTTGTGTTTTAGAGAAGTTTGATAGTGGAAAATAGTACTCAGATTCTTTGTATATCAATTTTTTTCGAATTCAGGACAAATCGAATTCGGATTCAGGGATGCCTTTACACTATAAGTGTTTTACAGGGGTTAGTTTTATTCATAATTTTTTTATATCATTCTGTTTTTGTGATAAGGAGATTCACTGACACTTATACAATGAAATTGTATTTTTGGTGATTGTGATGATGTCAGTTATTTTTGTTACATATTGTTAAATTGTATATTGGTTATTTATTTTTCTCTAAGAAAAATATACAGGCATCTCTTGAATTTCTTGGCCATCTTTCTTTATGAATGCTTAAATAGATAAATTTTATTTCTCCCTACTTGTCAGTTGGCGATATTGTGCTTAAGGTTAGTAGCTTGTAACAGTTGAAATGTACTTTTTATGAACTAATACTACACTACTATAAATTCGTCTTTATCGTGTTAACGAAGTCGTTTTCCAAGGATGAACGTGTGTTTATTATTGAGACTTATTGCACATGTAAATCTTACGAACAACTGCTGAAAGACGAGATTCAAATAAAATTTGAAAATTCTTCAGTTCCTACTAAGTTGACAGTATTGTGTTTGATAAATTTTGTGGGACTGGGGGTGTACAAGATTGGAAAAGCACAGGTCAACCATCACTGTTAATAGTAGAAGTTCTGGAGGATGTGAAAGAACGTTTGACTTGCTCACCCAGAAAATCGCCCAGAAAGCTATCTTCACAGGCTGGGCTTTCACTATTTACAGCTTTCAGTGCTACTATAAAATTACAATGACATGCTTATTAAATCAATGTTGTTCAAGAACTGAAAGAAGTAGACCACGGAAAACATTTACAGTATTGTCATTGGTTTTGTTCTCTTGTTTATGGCAATTATATTGAAATTGTGGATCGTGTTTATTACAGCGACAAGGCATGGTTTCACTCAGATGGCTACATTAAACAGCCAAAACTGTCAAATATGGAGTGCTGAAAATTCTCACGCGTTTCATGAATGAACATCACACACATGTAAATTTGGTGTTTGGTGTGCAATCTCCCGGTGCTGTGTAATAGGGACTTTACTTTTTGACAAATCTATAGATGGTGTGGTTTATCACAACTTTATCGAACAGTTTATTGCCATGTTAGATTTAATGAACGAGAATGTTGGTTCCAGCAGGATAACGCGTGTCATACTGCTAATGAAATGCTAGATATGTTATAGGAATTTTTTGGCCATCATTTGATATCAAAAGGGTTATGGCCTCCAAGATCCCCAGATCTTTGTTGGTCAAGTCCCCAGACCAACACACATTTTCCTTTGGGAGTATTTAAAAAGTGTAGTTTTTAAAAACAGTCTTCCTACACTTGATGAATTGAAGGCTAAAACTGAAAGTGAGATTTTAAACATTACTGAGTAAACATTACAAAAAGTGGCTGAAAATGTTATGAAATGTGTATGAACCTGCATTGGGATCACAGGAAATCATTTTGAACATCTACTGTAAAGTTATTAAAGGTAATTTGAATATTGTTGTATAAGTACTTCATTAACATTAATATTTTTGTAATAAATTCACATCATCAAAGAAAGGGGTAGCATCCTTTTTGAAACACTGTTATTTATATGTATAATTTAATAAACACTTTTTTCATCTAACATTTTGATAATATCCTAATATTTTCTGAACCCGGATAGTTTGTTCCATCTGATTAAATATATTTGAAATGTACACCTGCTTGTTACCTGAGAAAAATAAAAATGGTGGTTTCATTTTGCATGATGAGAAAAGAGTAAAAACATGTGAATGTGTCAATTAGTGAATATTTAATAGTGAAAATAGCTCTTATAAAAAGAAAAGTGTATGAAAAAGCTGATTTACTGGTTATCATGTTAGTGTATGCTTTTTAGTGAAAGAAAGTCGCAACCCTTTCATAAGAAGCTTAGCCCCATTTCTGTAAATACTCCTCATTTGTCTTTTTTTCTTTTCTCTTTTGTGTTTGAGTTTTTGTGGAGATTTTACTTGACTCCCAGATGGGGAGTCTTGATATTATTTAACTAAATCTTATTTGTTCATTTTTATTAATATTTTTTATTATAAATAAATTTTCAAATGTTTGGGTTCTAAATTTGATAATTTTTTCTTAATTTATTTGTAACATTAATAAGAATATATTTTCCATATTTAACTTATCTAATGTATGGATGGCAACAAAATTAAATAAAGAACTTAATTATCATTAATAATAAGTATAACAAAAATGCTGCATGAATAAAATTAAATTTAAACATTAACATTGGTAAGAAAACAAATATTAATAGAAATAAAAAAATTATGCATAATAAGAAATTACATTAAAAAATCTACCTGCCTTAAAGATGCATTTAAAGCAGATATATAAAACCCAAACAAATATAATGATTAATATTAAATTAATTCATTCCATTTTCATTTTTAATAAATAGGTGATCATAAAATTAAATATGAAAAATATTATGATAAATTTTATTCAGGAATGACAATACAACTTTTTAAAAAACAATATCATTACTAGACATAAATTTACTATTACTAAAAATTAATAATATTTAAAATTTTTAACAAAATTTAGAAACCAAACTCTTGAAAAATGTTATATAATGAAAAAAATTAAGATTTGAAAATATTGGTTGATTAAAACAAATAAATAGATTATTAATTAATAAATTTCATATCTCTAAATTCAACCAATTGATTGTATTGAAGAAAGAATGCCATTTTTTATGGTTTAAAATAGTTTTTTATCAATTAAACATTGATTTATTTAGCTGATGAAGTGCAAACTACAAAAAGCACCAGTGAGAAAGAGAGAAAAAAAGAAGAAAAATCTTTAAATGAACAGGATTGATTGAAACATTTTATTAATTTATAATGTGAAGTTTAATCATTGCCCTCTTCTCTATTGTTAAATATACACATTTCTTTGACACTGTTCTCATCAAGGTTTTCTTTATACATTTCAGGTAAATGCTGGGGCAGTTCCTTTTTTAAAACAATGGAATAGCAACAGGACTGGATTAACCAGTTGTCTAGATCCTGTAATTCAGAAGAGTGCAGGTTTAGTGCAGGAAAAATAAAAATAAATTTAAAAAATATATTTTTATCTCATCTTTAATAATATAGAATATTATGTTATTATTTTTAAACAACACAAATAAATGTCATCATAATTGACTAAGTAATAAAACTGGATTAATGCTACTGGTGGATTCAAGGGGAACTCCATATATTTTTTTAAAAATATAAAAATCAAGTAATACCTTTAAAATTTAAAAAAAAATGCATAAACAAGAAATATATATTTTCTTTTTAAAATCAAATAAAAATATGTATTTATTTGTTTTCCTAATGAGTAAATAAAAACAAAAAATGAATTTTTTGTTTTTTCTAACCCAAAAGGGAATTTTCTGACTACCCTTAAATTTTTATATGAAGTTGTCTGCAATTTATATAAATGGGTTCCCGAATTAAAATATTGCCTAGGGCTTGGAAAAGGGAATTTCCTGACTACCCTTCAATTTTTGTATGAATTTGCCCACAACTTATATAAATGGGGGCCTCAATTAAAATACTGTTTAGGATGCTGTAGAGGATTTAATCCAGTACTGAGTAGTAAACCTTCCAGTGATCTGTATTACACATATTGTTATAAATTACATGCTAATCTCAAGTGTTTTGCTGTAAGAAAATCTGAATTTAAATACTGATTTTTAAAAAAAATTGTATTTATCTAAATCTATTGCCTTCTACTTTCGATATCAACATAAAAATGTTTGTAATGCATTGACACAAGCTTCTACAGCCTAGTCTCAAGGAATTCAGCTATCTGTGAATTCAGTCACTCCTAACCTTCCTTGTACAAACATTTTTACAAACATCAAAATGTTTACTAGCAAGAATGTTCTTCACAGAAACTAGGAGTTTTCATGAATCAATGCATTCAATCATCTATGCATTAACTACCTTTCAGAAGCAATCAACAAATAATAATTTTTCTCTATTATTAAATAACTTATCGAAAAACAACTTTTTAATAATAAAATATAACTCACACTTTTTCCAAGATCAGACAAACGATCAGAGACACAATCAGAAAAATCAGGTGTTTGCCATTGTGCTTGACCAGGATTTATAAGTGAACATAACCGTGTCGCTACACCAGTGTATTGAGCTGGACATTCTACTTTTGCAAGACCCCATGCTCCAGCTTCAACCCACTGAATACTACCAACTCCACTTTCATCAGCCGGACACCATGGAACAGATGATTTATTTAAAACTTCTACATCAACACTAGCATTAACTGGACTTACATTACTTTGAACTTGACATGTATATCTTGTGCTTTTCTGTAATAAAATAATAAATATTTAGATTTTTAATGAAAAAATTCAACTTAAAAATATACTAAAAAATCATACTACTAACAAAGTATGAACACTGAAGTAAGCTTTTGATAATTTAAAAGTTACACAGAAATTCATATGTTTCTCTTTAATTTACAATGAAAAAAGAACTCAAAAAAATACCAAAATTTTTTCAATATAATTTCTTCTATTTAACCAAACATAAAACTAAATTACCATGTTTATTCAAGGACCACCCGCACTTTTTTTCTTGGAATTAGAGAGAAAAAATAAGGGTGCAGGGCTTACTTGAAACATAGCCTTTAGCCAGGATAATTTATGTAAAGTAAATGCTTTCTTAGAAGTACCTAAATTCAATCACATAAAACGAAGTTACAGTATTTTTATAAAACTGATTCATTCTGTATAGGCTGCATCTGGTTCTAATGACATTACAGTTACAGTATCAGTTACCCATAATAATCATAATATAACATAACATAATAGAAAAGATAAAGGCTATCTGCCTTCTCAAATAGGAAACACTGATCAAACCCCCGTATAATTTGAAATGCCATTTGACAAAACTGTAAACAAAAAAGGTGAAAAAAGTGTTACAATTCGCACTGGTGGTAATGAAAAACAAAGGTGTAGTGTTATGCTTTGCATTACTTCTTATGGATCAAAATTACCTCCGTACATTGTTTTTAAAAGAAAAACTCATCCTACCGTACAGATAAATGGAGTTATTATCAGAGCACAGGAATCAGGTTGGATGGACGAAACCTTAATTTTAGATTGGATCAGGTGTGTATGGCAAAAGCAATCAGCAGATTTACTTAATAAAAAAAATACCGGTATGCTAGTAATGGATAGTTATCGGGGGATACGACTGATAAAGTGAAAGACATTTTAAAAAAAGGGTATGACAGACCAAGTAATAATTCCAGGCGGATTGACATCTCTATTGCAACCACTAGATGTCTGCATTAAAACAACTGTACAGTCAATGGATAGCTGATGAAAATTTCTTTCTCACACCTACAGAAAGAATCAAACGCCCAGATTTTAACCAGATTTGTGTTTGGATAAAAGATGCTTGGGAAGGTATCTTCACAGAATTAGTAAGGAAGAGTTTTAAAAAATGCGGAATATCTAATGAACTTGATGGTAGTGAAGACATTCACCTTTGGCAGAGCGATGTGGAGACTACCGGTAACTCTTCTACACACATTAACAGTGACAGTGATTAATTAAAAAAAAATCCCATATTAAAAAGTATATTGAAATGATCCTTTTCAACATGATACTTTCTTTTCGCTTTACTGGCCTACTGATTCTGAACTAAACTAGTGTTTACGGTAATTAATTATTAATGTAATATTAATATTGTAATTTAAATGAACGAATTAAATGCTTTACTTTCTGAATATTTTCATATTTACGTATTTTTTTACCATATCTGTTGCATTTTAAAATACCAGTATATACTTGATTTTTTTTTTTTGCTCTTCAGTCCGGAAAATCGCGGTGTGGGGCTTATTCCGTGGCGGGGGTTACTTCAATAAATATGGTATGTTAAAATTTTGATCAATCATAGATAATTACATAAAGACCATGTAGTTTGGTAAATACAAAATATTACTTATTTATGTACTTAAATTACTTATTTCTGTTGAATTATAGTACCTACCTGACAGGAAACAAACCTAATTAATTTACAAAAACTAGACCAATGTTCAAAGTAGATCAGTACTGATCCAAATTTTCTATAACGACAAAGGTATTATAATAGAAAAACATACACTATGTTTATATCTTAATAGTACTTGTATTTTCAGAAAAAAATTAGTATGGTTCAAAGTGGTGTAACTGAATTAACAAAAGGTTTGTGCATCAACTAAAACAAGTTACAGAAACTGTTACAAAAATAACTGTGATGTAATATTATGAGGTCAATTTACAGACTGAAAGTGACATTTAGACACAAAAGATGTGTGGTTATAAGGATAGTACTTTGTCTTGGATGATTAATAAATAGTAGACAGTATCATGAAAAAATTATATCGTTTTTAATTAAGGTTGTAAGTGATGTGACATGAACAAAAGAAAATCTTGAAAATTGCACAATCATTATTAAGGATAATAATCATCTCATACCGAGCTTATAAAAAATGTAATTAACAAACTGGTTTCCTGTTATCTTCTCCTCTGAGCTGAATGTATTATTGTTACAACAATGTGCCAATCCCACCAAAATGTAGGTGATGCTCAGCCCTACGAGTAACATCTTTATTCTGTTTTCAATAAACTAGCTAAGTAGTGAATATAAAAAAAAGTAACTCTGACTATTGATTCTTGTATTTCCAGGAACTTTACACATGTGCCACAACAATAAAAAATATAGTACAGTTGTATATTTGTAAATATCAGTATTTTTCATTAAGTTCATCCTATTTTGAAAAATGAACATAAAAAGTTAAATAGTAGCTACTTACAACAATTTATTGAATAATCCAAATATGCAGTAAAAACTCTAAATTGAAAGCACTAATCGCTATGTTTTGTATTATAGTACCTCAAATGTAATGTAGTTAGCTACGTATGTATTTAGCTTTGTAAGTACGGTATTTTATCACTAATTACAATAATTTTTTGTGGCTAAACAGTATGTCTCAGCTTTCTATGTTGTTATCAAGTTGTCATCATCAGTTTCATCTTCTATGTTGTTATCGAGTTGTTATCATCAGTTTCATCTGAGTTGGATTTATTTGAATCACTGTGGTTTCAAATTATATCATTTTCAGAACTATCCAATGCTTTAAACAGCACTTCAAGAATGACTTTTTTAACTATTTCTGATGGCAAATCATCCAAGCTTTCAAAATCCATTCTAAAACCATAGCTGCTGGTGCTCATTTAATTTTCCTGCTCAGTGAAAGGAGATGATCATTTTCAGTCAATTACTAATTGTATTATGCATGAATACAATCTTTAAAGTATTTATTAACCCTGACATCCAGTGGTTGTAATTGACTTGTCATACTTCCAGAAATTACAACTAAATCACATTTTCCATTTGTTGGTCTTGTTTTAATGTTGTCAGACAAATAACCATGAAAAGCATCCAACACTAACTAATGTTTCATTTCAGAAGTCCACCTGGTCTATGTTCCCATAAACAACCTAACCAATGTTGCATTAGATCGCTCATCATCCAGGCATTCTGTTGAGCTCGAACAATTATGCCATCACAGAACCTTTCTTTAGGCACAGTTTTCCTGTCAGAATTATGTACGACGATAATTTGTTTCCGTCAGCAATAGCACTTAACGTAACAGTTACTCTTACTTTCTCATATCCAGTTGTTTTTACAATTTCTTGTTTTTGTCGCTTTTCACTTATGGTGTAATTTAGTGGCATATGAAAGAACACAGCAAGTTCATCAGCATTACCAATTTGACTTTCTTAAATCATAGACTAGAGATTACATAATACTGATATTGCACTAATTTCTGCTTGTAATCCGATGGTAACTTCTGGCAAATGGAGATTCTGCAACGCAATGACAAACATTGCCTTTTCATGAATTTTTCACAAAATCCATGATTAGCTTTAAATTGAAAACCATTATTCCGGGCAATTTCCCTGGCCTTTAACATCAGTCCACCTCTTGTCACTGGAAGACCTTGTGCAGAGGTCCTTGAAATGGGCCAAAATAGCAGCATCGATTTCCGGATTTTTTCCATGTTTTGGCCCTGAAAAAGATTTCTTAGTTCGTTTACATGCATATAATTACTATTTTATACTGCACCACCGGCGCACATTCATTTTGTTTATCGAGAACTGCTTACTGGAGCATGATTTCCAATCTGTTCAGAGCATAAAATAACCTTGTGTTTAAAGTTTGCATCACATGTGAAACAAACTTCCAACAAACAAACTGTTGATGAAATGGTTAGAGAAACACAACGTTAGGTAGAACGAGTCGGTTATGAAAAAAAACAGACAGATTTACAACTACAGTAGTATACTGTACGCCTGTTCAACATCAAATGGAGGTTAGACAGGAAACATGAAAGAACATTTGTCATCATGCATAGAGCACATGCACAAATTCTAGAACGATGACTCATCACTAAATTATGATGTCAACAGCGATAAAACTGCTGAGATGTAAACCTCTTTGAGATGAGTCATCTTTCTAGAAATTTGTGTACGTTCTATACACGATTACAAATGTTCTTTCACGTTTCCTGTGAATGATGTTGAACAGGCACACGTATTCTAAAACTTCAGTTTTAAACCTATTAACTATGCGTTTATTTCAAATAGCATTCAATGTTTATTTCAAATGGTATTATTAGCATTGTAAAGATACTATTATGATTACTGCTGCTAAAATAAATGGAAAAATGAAGTGAAATTTAAAGAATCGATTTAGTGTTGGGTTATCTCCAACTGAAGATGACCTGACACTTTGACCCTTTAATGTGTAAAAAAAAAAAACGGTGCGTCTTCAATTCGACGCAATATGGTATTTATTAAAAATGCTGTTCCAGTGTTGCAATTAATAATTAAAGATAGAAATCATCATAAGCACACCAAATTAATTAGAAATGAAGTGTAAATGTACCAATTTGTATAATATGTATTTTTCAAATCCACTGATACCTAATCAGTTATTAAAATAATATGCCAAGTAAAGTATTACTTTTGTCAGATAATAAAACTGATAGTTATCATGGTTAATTGGATTAAAACTTATGTGAAGTGTATTACACAAAACCATATATCAATTGCTTACTATTAAACCTCATGTGCTCGTCATTTCATTGAACACAAAACTACTACAATATCAAATAAATCATATAAATATAATGGGGACTTGTGATTGAAATTGCAGAGCTAAACATATAGCATTTTTTAATAACACGACAATAAAGGAAAACTGGTTAGCAAACTAAAAGAAATTAAAAGAAAGTACTGATGAAATATTCCCAAAACAAATCTAAAGAACAAATAGTTGTCTTAGAAGGAAAACTATTTGAGAATGTACAAGACTACACTTCATTTATACTCATACATATCATCCTCATTCATCCTCTGAAGTATTATCTAAACAGTAGTTACTGGAGGCTAAACAGGAAAAAGAAGAAGGAAAACTATTACATAGTTGTCCTTTTTATATTCAACTATCTCATCCAGAGACAATTATTTCCATTCAATCAATTGTTGAATGAGATTGTTGTAACAATGTTCTCTACTTGAAAATAACATGAGCCAAAAGATTCCTCTGTGCCATCAGGACATTGAAACATTTAACATTTAAATGGCTATAAATGTCAAACCTACTTGAATATTATATATTTTAAGGATGCTTCCTGCAGGATGCAAATCTTCCCACACTTCTTTGTCACGTTCCATTTTAAAAAGATGTGCATCTTTTGAATCTTTAGCTTCTTTAAACCATGAATAACCATATACCTGATCCCTGTCAGCTTTTTCAATTGGCCACATACAGCGTATTGTTAAATTCTGTCCCTGGAACAAATAAAATTATATGAATTATGAAAATCTGAAAAAGTCTTGTTTTCTTAACAGTATATGTGCTTACCATCAGCATTTATAAGTTAATATCTTTAGTAACAATTTTCAATCTGCATAAAAGAAAAAAAATGGTTAGTATTTTAGCTGGTTTCAGTTATAAGAAACAATGAACCTAATTATTACTATGTTTAAAGGAGAAAATTTTGATTTACTTTTGAAAAAGGGAGAGACTTTTTGAATTTAATTCTGATTTACAATGAAAAAAAATTAGATAATAGATCTTATGAACAAATTGGAATGACATTAAAAACTTCTTGTAAATATAAATTAGCAAAGATTTTCATAAACTTAAATTCCAGAAGTTTACCTGGACTGTAATCTGACCACCAGAAAAACTGATTATGATTATATTTAACTTTTCTTAGTGTTAAAGAAACAAATTGTATGCCTTAATCTCATGATTACATATCCTGGGTAGAGTATATAGATAGCATATTGCTTTATATTTTTATACATAAAAACATTTGGTAGAATTATATAATGTCTTAGGAAACATTCATGCCATGATATGTCAATTAATTTTGTTGTGCATTGATAGTGATCATTAAAAAGAGACTTGTCTTAAGAGTCCACCGATCTGATGGAAAAAATTGAGTTTTGTTTCCCATTAAATGAAATAAATGAAAATGTTGAGAAGAATTTCCAACAAAATGAAAAAAATAATTCAATTAAAATGGGTAGGAACATTACTGATTGTTAGGAATGAGTACAAGTTCTTAAAATAAATATGAAATACTATGTTGACATTGTACTTATGTGAACAGCTGTTTTGCTATAATCCATTGTGAGAAGTAGATTGATAGAGTAGACTTCCAGTAGTTTTAATAATGATTCTTTATTCCCTCACAATCCTTTTTCCATTTTATCCTTTATTTTAATTAAGAAATTACAAATGTACTGTAATTGTTGATAAGACACATTGTTCAGTATGGAAAATGTTTCTACATTTAATTAGAGCCAAAGTAGCAATTTTTAATGGCCAACCACTGGAAAAGTTTTTTTTAAATTCTTAAACAAGATGTAAAACTCTGTTCTTAAATACATAATAAATAAACACTAAGCTTGTCACCAATATTAAATATTTATTTTGCTTTTAAGTTAAAACGAGTTTTCTAGATACAAAAAATGGGCTGTCAGATCACTATTTGGTACTCATACATATAAATCATGTAGACTAACAATTAGAAAATTAAAAATTGTAACTTATTCTTGTACTGGTATTTATAAGTGTACAATCTTTGCTAAAAATAATAGTCACTTATTCTTAAAAAATAACAATATCAATTTTCATCAAATCACACAAAGGAACTATTTTTGCAAAAAGAAAATAGAAAATAAAAGAAAAAAAGAACTTTATTTATTTACACATAAAATATTATAGTTTAATAGAAGATATTTATTTATTTCTGCCTTCCAAAAACTAGTCAAAAAGGATGTTTTCATTAATTTTTTCAATTTTATTTTGAAAAAAAATTATTTTATTATTTCATTTCAGTAATGGAAAATTTATTAGATAAATTAATAGAAAACTGATTAGAAGATAAAATAACATATCTATTTTTTACAAGTACAATGAAACAACTTACTACGTAAGATTAAAAGTAATTAAAATGATTAGTATTGAACACAAACAATTTGAAAAAAAATCTCTTTAAAACATTGGCTGCAGTATTTTTTTTAACGCATGTAATTTTTGTGCATTGTAAATTTTCATTATCCAGTATTCGTGTTTCTGGTGGTGCATTACAGGACACTTGTATCTTGTAAGCTTTTACCTCTTTTAACACTAACTGTCCATTATTGACAAAACTATTTGTTAATTTACATTTAAATGGTATAGTATTGGTCATCCACTTCTGGTTGGAATTTTATCTTTGTAATGTCAAAATCTTTCTTCAAAATTACTCAAAATGACATAAAAAAAAGCTGACAACACTTAATTGTAGGACTTTCCCATCACGCGGCTTTTTTCTGATGCATGGCTTATACACACAACATAATTTAAAATATTTATCATTTTATTTAAATATAATATTTTTTTGTTTATTTAGTTCAAAGATTCTACCTAAAGCACACACGCATACTGTATTTCATTCACGTGGGTATGGCGGTACTAGCGGTCACTTTAAACACTTTTTTCACTAAATATTTTGAAGTGTAAAAAATATTATTCATTTATTTAATTCTACCACTCACCTGTGACACCACAACATAGCAGATGACTACAGCAGCTAGTGCTACACTAGTGCTCCTTGTGGTGAAAGGGGCTACTATTGACGTAGTGTACCCACATTGCAAAAAAATATTTTTTGCAAATAAATTTTTTAATTGTTAACAAATGTGCCCAAGAAAAATAAGACCTTAATTAAGCAAAATCTCAAGATACTGAGAGTGACCTTGCTCAACAGCCTCAACAGAAATTATCTGACCAAGTTTGATCAAAATTGGTCCAGTAGTTCTGAAGACATAGGTGATTTAGAGGGCGACACCAAACATACACATGATGTACATGTGTATGTTCAACAAACAAACTTCTAGAAAATTTCCATCCCATTTTTTGGGTCCTTAGGTGCCAAACTTTAAAGATCTGGTGAAAACCACGTATGCCCAAACTGAACCGATAACAATACTTTTCCTTCTAAAGCTTCTATAGCTTTGCTATAGTGCTAGATGGGAAAGTAAAAATAAATGAGGAGGAGAGATGATAAATACACCTGCCACACAGAAGGGAAATCAAGGGAAGAATAGATTGCCTCATCGTTAATGCTTGTACAGGACATATGTAACTCATACTGCACTCAACATGTTAAAAAAAGATACTTTTCTGAGAGGATATGAATTTATTATTATTTGGTAGAAAAAAAGTTGCGCTAGCAACGAAAAGGGGGTCGCAAGGCTGAAATTATAATTTTTTAAACCCAACATAATTTTACATTGAACAAAACATTGTAAAGAGATTGATTACATTTACCATATTATAATTGGAATCATAGACATAGAGTAAATTGCTAATTCTGTGTAAAAAAAATGAAGCATAGGTTTGAAGGTTATTTAATGATTTTTGAGTTTAGATTACCAATAATCAATTTTCTTCTCATTCAAGAGTTCTTTGAGGCATGCTCATCGTAGTTTCATACCTAAAGCCCAGTAATCAATAACTATGTACAAGTAAAGAGTTATTTCTATTATACTAGTGGCCAGATTCTATAACAATAATTAGAACTGATTATACATATATAAATTTCGTAAACAAACTGGATCTGAATTTACTCTCGGTAACATTACAAAAATGATTTATACAACAAAATTTTCCCTACTGACTAGAAAATTATGCATTGTTTTCCACAGAAAGGGAAAATTAATGTATTATTTTATAATAGATGTTCCTGTTTGCCTTATTGCTGAGACACATGTAAACATACATACTAATCAAGAGTTGTTCCTTTCTCTGTGAATAATAATTATTACAAAGCCAGTCACTTATATGAATACAATGAAGGAGTTACTTGTAAGACTGAATATCACCCACATTTTGAAGAGCATGCAGTACTATTTCCGTAAACTGAAATTAGTGGCAAAAGGCAACTTCATTCCTCAGTTTTCTTATTGGGAACTTTGTTTGTTTGGGACTTTTGTTTGTTTATTTTTTTGAGACTTTATTTTGTTTAAAATCATTACAGTTATGGAACTTAAAAAATAATTTAAAAAATACTATAAAAAAGGAGAAAAGAGAATCCTCTGATGTTAACCAAAAAAACAATCATCTACAGTGTGAGTAAATGAATAAATGTGTGAAATAATGACTACTAAAGTGCTACATTTTTTTTTTTTATAAGCAGGAATTTATTATTCAGTAATGTTTCTGTTCAAATCCCAAATATCTTTCATCTAACAAAATGCAAAACAAGTTTCTCTTCTATTTTATTTAATGATTCATTGTTAACTTCACTTTAATGATTAACCACGTAAGATAAACTTATACTTTACTATAAAAATATGATATGACTGTACATAGGACGACATTTCTATGTTTTTGTGTATTTCTTGGGGTATCAATGAATTCTCAAATCATTTGTCTGTCTGCCATCAGACTGTTATTAATTTCAGTTTAGTTTAAAAATTGATAGTACTTCTATTTTAACTTAAAATATGCATTGAATAACACTATCACTGCATAAGGAAAACTCTTACATTAAAATCTTTCCTATGGCTCTTGATGAAATATAAACATTAATCACTTTTATAATTTCTAACTCATGATGCAGTTTAGAGAAAAACTTTCATGAACAAAAATAAAATTTTCAATTTTTGTGTAATATTTTTTTAAATGCACATTTAATCAGTTTGAGTATTGATTGAGTGAACTGAATTGATTATCAAAATATTTCTAATAAATGTAAATCAATAAAAAAAGTTACATTTAAAGTTTAAAAAGAATTTTCGATTAGTTAATTAAAAGTAAATGTAGTAATTTTACAGTTAAATAAGCAAATAAATTTAACCTTTTCAAGGGTTACACTCATTGGAGTTACTTTAACAAGAGGAGGTGGTATGACTTCTAAATTAATACTTTTACACTGTTCAAAACCCCAATCTGTCACTTGACATGTATATTTTCCTTCATCTAAAATATCTGCATTTTTAATTCCAAGAAGTGCTGTGTAACGATCTTTTGTGTCTCGTGGAAGCAATTTTGTCCAAATATTCCTATAAAAAAAAGAAAAAACTTAATGAAACACAAATATTATTTTTTCACCAATATAGAGAAATGCTCTTAGAAATAGAAAAAGTTCAAAAATCATATCTAAAAAAAAAATGAAATTGTAAATAGCTGTTCTCTAGGATTGTTTAACAATCATCATTGGAAGATACTGAGGAATTTGCATAAAAAAGCAAGCAATTAATATACATGAAACATAACAATAATATGCTAACTTATGTATATATATGCTAAATTTGTAAACAATAAATTTGCAAAGGACTACAAGAACAGTATTTTTACTTATGTTTATAAAATTAAAATAACTTGACTAAAAACAATGCATTTTTTTTTGATAATATGTATGAAAAACACTTAAGTTAGCTTAAAAACAGTCTGAACTACTTAAACACTCAGCTTAGATAGCTCAACATGGCATACTAATATATAACATTTACATTGGGAAAGATAAAGATTTATCTTCAGAGATGATTTAAGTCAGAGATAATATGAATTTTAAACCAATCAAAGGAATGTGCCTTATGTACAAATTTAACCCTGGCACTTAACAGCAAAAGGGAAAGGAGAAAAAAAGGAAAGAATAAATAAATTTAGGCATAATTTGTTAACCCTTTATTTATGAACAAATTTAAAAATAATTATTTAATGAGAATGATACAAAACTTTCATTAAAAGACGCTTAGTAGATTAAAAATTTATAAGGCTATTAGGTATTGATTTCTTACCATTATTCAATAATGAAGTTTCTTCTTCATTATTAATAAACTAAGTTTCCCAATTAACTAATTCATTAATTTTTAAAACATTGGTTTCTAATAAACTTAACTGTATGATCAATTACTAGACAATGTTGAGGCCTATTGCTGATTTCTCTGGTCTTATATATTTATAATGAACCAGATCATGATCTTTTGTTACTATAATTTTAAGCTGGAATTTATATTAACATAATAACAGAGAAAGTGACCATAACCTAATATTATCGAGAAACTGGTCACAAAATTAGAAACCAAAATTATATGATTTTATTTTTTTTTATTATAATTGTATATCCAGCTTTTAAGTTGGAAGTTATAATAAGGCTAATGGGTATGAAAATTTTGTAGTAACTGTGTCATTTTTTTACTTCAAATTCAGTGTTTAGTGTTTTTTATGTTTCTGGTAGAATTAAATATGTTGATGACAATGATTTTTTAAAGGTAATGAATGATGACTGTAACATTCACATGACTAAAGCAACAAAGCTCAGAGTGGATACTACCATTATAAATATTGACTTCCTTTTCATTAGCACTCCATACCACAGGCCAGCTGTAAAGAAATTTAAGAATGCAAAAATGCATCCATTATTGCACTGAGAAATCTGTCTAAAAATTGACTGCAAATACTTAGAACAACAATAAAATATCTATACCATCATTTTTTAATAATTAACAGTACTGTTACTTACATTTTTTTGCCTAAAATACATCTTTTTTTGTGCATAAAATGAGGCCTATATACACAAATTAATTACATAATTTAAACCAATTTATCACAAAAAAATTAAAATTGTTGTAAAAAGCTGTCAATAGCTTATGTTTAATTATCACATAAACATAATTTAAAAATAACTGTACTAAATAATTTCACTTGATTTTTACTCATCTATGAGTATATTAATAACTTTTACTCATATTTATGGTTACAGTCTCCTGTCTTACAGTGTAACAACTACTCTAGAATACATTTATTAAATATTTTAATTCAGTTTACTAAATTTATTCTTTGTATTACAAAAATAATATAATTATTAAAAAATATAATAATTAAATTTATAATTTATATTTTTAATTAAGTTTATTAAAAATTTTAAATTATGATTTGCTTTTCTATTAATGTGAATTATTTTAGTAAAACATTATTTGATTTTATCCTAATGGTATGAGATTTGAACACTTGAGACCATAAGAGAATACAACCCCACAAAGCTTGACACTGCATGAGTGACATTTGCTGGCAAACAATGGTATGAGTTCAGAGATGGTTGTGGAGAATTCAAATTGGGCTGAATTATCATACAAGTATTCCAGTATTACCATATAAAACTGATTAGAATAGGATGTGCAGTAGATAAGGTCAGAAATTGCAACCTCTTATCATGCATGTTAGAGAGAAATGTATTACTGGTCCAGGATATGTTCTCCACTATGATATTGGCTGTAGTCTACATGTATGGTCTATATCAGCATTTCTCAACCTTTCAGTATTTGCGACCCAATTTTCAATCATAATTTTCATCGCCTTCCCCCCTCACACAATAACACTGTATATAATAATAATGTATTTTGACGCTAAAGCTAAACTACAACCTTAGTTACAAACCATACAAATTGCCAAGAATAAGTAAATTTATTGATATTTGGCAACACTGATCTGCTGCATTGACATAACTAGAATCGATGCCTCTCTATTGGTATATGTCTTACATCCACCATATTGGACATTCTCATGGCTTTGCAAGAAGTTCTGATCTATCTTGAACATTCTGGAACGTCTGCGCAAACATGTGTAAATGCTACACCAAGTTCAATTCCAGCCAGTCTCAGTTGAGTCGATCCTTCTATTGCTACTGAATCTATCGTGAGTGTGTATGTTGCAATTTGCATTTTAATTGCAATTCACGGTATTAAATATTCACAGCAGTAGATTTATACAGAATCGTGGATAAATTTTTAAGTGGGCGTAAGGGAGCATTAGACAATAGTGAAGCACCAACAAGTGCACAGATGAGCATGATTCCAAAAATAAAATCAAGAAAATATCTCAAGAATACTTAAATTTTGGGTTTACCAGTATTGAAGTAAATGAGGAAGAAAGGCTCCTGTGTGTCATTTGCAGACAGCATGAAACCTAATAAACTTAAACAACATTTGGAAATGCTTCATAGTGAGTATGTTAACAAACCCCAAGAATTCTTCAAATTAAAATTAAAATCATATGAAAAACAAACATCATCAATTTTACCAAAAAATTGCAGTTCATATCTCTATCAAATGATACTGTTGCCCTTCGAATTGGTGATAAAGCTGAAGATGTACAGCATCAGCTTTACAGGAAGCTGAATGACAGATTGTTTTCAATTCAGCTTGATGAGGCAACAGATAGCAATACAGATGCTCATTTCACTGCCTATGTTCAATTTTGTGATGGTATGTCAGCAGTAGAACTACTTTTCTGCAAACCAATAGAACTCAAAGCAACAGCACTCGCAATATTTGCTATCTTAAATGATTTTATAAACTAGGCAAACATAGAGTGGAAAAATTGCGTCGGAATATGCACTGATGGTGCTTGTTCAATGTCTGGAAGATTCCAAAGTATACAAACATTCGTGAAACAAAAAGTGTTTTTCTCCACAGTGTGTCTGGACACATTGCATGATCCACAGAGAAGCTCTGGCTTCCAAAGAAGCGAGTCCTGGTCTGAATATTGTGCTAATAACTGTTGTAACCATAATAAATTATATAAAAATGAGACCCCCAAAATCAAAACTCTTTTCTGATTTTGTAAAGACATGGGTGCAGTACATTCAGCATTACTATTTTATAGCAAAGTAAGATGGTTATCACGTAGGAAATTTTTGCAACATGTTTATGAATTAAGAGATCAAATTGCCATTTTTCTAGAAGAGGAAAACCAACCAGAAACCGAGAAGTTTCAAGATGGTTTATTTGTGATGGAATTGAGCCACTTGGTTGACATATTCGAGAAACTCCAAGGAGCAAATACACAAATAAAACTTTAACACTTTAATGATAAAAGTGATAAAATTAATGCTTTTTGTAGAAAACTGGATTTGTGGAGCAGAAATTTAAAGCAAAAAATCTAGAAATGTTTGAAAATGTGGATGAATGTGTTAAAACTTACAAGGCTGAAGAACAACATGTGAAAATTGTTTTTGTAACCATTGAAAATCATTTAGCCATGTTGGCAAAGTATTTTCTTGCTGACGACAACTTGATAGCAAGTTATGAGTGGGTTAGGGATCAATTTCAAAATATTACCAAAGAGCTCTCAATAGCTGAAGAAGAAATCTTCATAGACTTCACAGCAAGTGGCGAAATCAAAACACAATTTAGTAATAAATCGCTCTTTGAATTTTTGGGCAGGGGTGGATGAGTTTTCTGCACTGAAAACAAGAGAATTTTGTATACTATTACCATTTTCAACATCCTACCTTTGCAGAACCGGATTTTCTCTGGTGGCTGCTTTGAAGACAAAATATAGATCTCAGCTAAATATAGAAAAAGGAACTCTGTGTCTATTTTTAATATTAAGCCTTCCTTTGAAAAACTTTGCTCTGCAAGTTAGGCCCAAGGACATCACTAATAATTCTTAATTTGTTTTTAATTTTGTATTGATAAGTTAATTATTTATTAAATACATCATGCAGTACTGATACAGTCCTATTTATAAGTGTATTATATCAGTGTAAATGTGTATTTTATTACTTATTATGTCAGAATGTATTTTGTTTTGCTTTCTTTTCAGTAAATTAATAGATTTTTTTAATAATATTTTCTTTTCGATATGCT